>NC_042494.1:66457088-66471241 GCF_005508785.2 Acyrthosiphon pisum
GACTAGGATACAAGTATCGTCGGCAAAAGTATTGAGGATGGTGCAAGAGTTTGTAGGTATATCTGCAGTGTAAATTAGGTATAAAAGAGGAGAAAGGTCACTGCCTTGGGGTACACCGGCGTTAATCATAAATTGGTTTGAAATTGAGTTGTTTAGATTTACTTGGAAAGAACGATGAGTGAGATAGGATTTGAGTATTAAATAATATGGGGCTGGAAAGTTTGTTTTTAGTTTGTGGAGGAGTCCGTTGTGCCATACTTTGTCGAACGCTTGAGCGACGTCGAGGAAGACACCCGAGCAGTATTTTTTTTGTTCGAGAGAAGATGAGATGGCATCGGTGAGACGATGTAGAGGGTGGATAGTAGAATGGTGAGCTCGGAAGCTGTACTGTGAGTTAGGAATGATTTTATTTATTTCGGAGATATTTTGGAGGCGTTTTAATAGAAGTTTTTCAAATAATTTACCCAGGGATGGGAGGAGGCTGATTGGACGGTAAGAAGATGTTGTATTTTTGGGTTTGCCAGGTTTGTGTACTAGTATGATTGTAGAAATTTTCCAGAGTAGTGGGAAATAAGAAAGTCTGAGCATTGCATTGAAGAAGTGGGTTATGTTGAGAATTGCTTTATTTGTAAATTGTTTGAGTATGATAACTATAAAAATTTAAAAAAATATATAGGTACCTATATTTTAGAAATTTGTTTATTTTAATGACTTCACAAAATGTCCAAAAAATATTTTCAAAAAAATTAATAGTTTTTTAAATAATAAATGTATTGCGTTAAATAGATCACCGGCCGTTACGATGTGCGTAATACATTGACGAAGATAAGATGTGTAAATATTTAGTTTTCACGTACTTATTAACTTTTTAGAGCAAACGTAATGAAATATATTGTTGTCCGTGAGGTGCGACTTCTACACCGAAATGTAAGTACTTGTACACACAACACGCGGTGTATTTCACCTGCACAGTATCCGTCCATATAGCTACCCCGTCCTGTCCTCCTACAGCAGACACGTCCGGGCACGCAATGCGAATTGTGACCAATTTTCTCCTAATTCGTGCGGATATAATAATATATATACATATAATATATTATACGCACACACCCTTCGCGTCACACCACCCACATATAGCCCGGAGATATATTACGTCGCCCAGACAGCGTTAGTGCGCGTTTCCGACCGAACGGGGTGAATTGAATTTGTCAACGCGCTACAGAAATTGCTTTCATATTAATAATAATAATAATATATAGCACCTAGGTACACGCGTAAGTAATAAATAATAATATTTTATAGAACGCGAATTTATTTTTGTATAATACACTTAAATAAATAAATATTATAAGTGCGTATGAAGTGGTATATATGCACGACTGAAATGTATTTATTTGTTTATTTTTGTAGACATAATATTACGGTGGCGGGGTACATTAAACCCGAATTCTTACGAGAGAGTTTATATACGGTGACGGTGCTTTTGCGTATTTTTTCCTATGCTCTCTGCTGTGACGGGGCCGAAGCGAAAACAAATTGTTTTCTCGGCCTACGACATTTCCCAGCAGCGAGACTGTGGGGACGGGGAGGTGGTTTGGAAGATGAACAGGGGTTGTTGAGCGTTGGGAATTGGATTACATTGGTGGATCGGAAAGGGTGTTGCGCCACGTTGAATGTCAATTGCGAAAACAAGAAAGTCCGACAGACCCGAAGAGGCCCATTATTCATTTTTCTTGCAGCTTTTTCATTTTACGCCGTATAATACCTACTTCGAAGTTTCGACGGATGATAATACTATTCTGACGTCTTCATTTATGCGTTTATTGTATATTTAAAAAATGTCAAAGCATAAATAAATGGTATACCTATATTTTTTTTATTTTCCACAATTTTTTTTTGTTTCGTTCAACATCAAAAGTAATGATTAAACACTTGAACCCTGAAACTAATAACATTGCTAGGGACCAGAGTAAGTACACGTTTTTAAGTTCCCCTTTTTAAGAAGAACTTAACACTTCGTAAGTTCTTGTACTACATTATACAAAAGTAAAACGTGTTTAATATATCGTTGTAACTTGTAAGTATTATGTCTTTACACGTTACCGACATAATATTAATTATTAATTAGTTTTACTGTTTTACGAAATATAAACTATTTTATCTTAGTTTCATGAAAATGTTCATCGTAATATTATGAGATAATATTTTGTTGTACAGCAAACTGCAACAGTTAAATAAATAGGTAATTATTTTAAAATATTTATCGAGTACTGAATATTTTAATGCTGGAACATTGTAACAATAATAATATATCATACTCATATTTATTTTTTTAACCAAACTAATATGGCATAGAAATATACGATTAAAAAATAATAAACTCACGTATAAATAGAATCCAAAAGTTCAGATAAAATAAAATATTTCAATGGAATGGATAATAGAAAGTTATGTAAGTACTATTATGATAATATCTTAGTAAATTGTTTAACTTTTTGAAAATCTATCGACAAAAATATTATGTTAGTCGGTAGGTATTTGGAGATACAAATAATGTTATATATATATAGCAATTTTTTGTAAATAACGGTTTTATTAAATCCTAAGTCAACACTATAGAATAATTATTGAACTCACATAATATTGTTTATATGTTTTTAGTTTTCCGACAGTACAATAAAATATGAATAAAACCGTAGTAAATAATTTTGTACTGAACTAACAGAAGTAAATATTTAGATGGGTTTTTGTTTAAGAAAAAATCAAAATTATAATTTAAAAAAATAAAACTCACACGAAATTCCCACGTTTACGAACAATATACCAGTTTCCTGGTTTATTTTTTGCTGTTGTTGTTGTTGTTATTAAATTACTTTTTAGCGTATGAAATAATAATAATTTTTTATTCTGCAGAAGCTTGTAATAAATATGTCGAGTTTAAAGGTTTAACAAAAGAACAAATAAACAATACCTAATGGTTTTTTTTTGTATAACGGGAACTTCGCCCAACATGTCAAGTTAAAAAATGCTATTCTCGCAGGGACTACGCCCAGACCTTATGCAGCCAATTAAGCCATTAAATCCAACTAATGGACAGATTAACGTGCAGCACGGTGGTAGTATACACCTTCAGCCTCTAGTCCGTCGTGGTCGTATCGATAACCGCTCATTGTACATTTTTCACCGACAAATGTGCCATTTGCACACATCCCAAGGGCGCAGTGGTTTGCTATCCAACATGCCCGAACCGTTCTTAACAGGCTTTGTCTGGATAATGAACTCCGGTGAATTCCGTGAACAAAATATCAATCGTTCCCGAGAGTAAAATGTTCTCGTATACTGCACATGGTGCATTTGATTCGACCGTGTACACACTGTAATGAGCTAATTTTATATTAAACTACGTGATAATACAATCTAATATACAATTATCGATTTTTTATTATTATTATTAACTACTAACTAGGTAGGTATCCTTTAGAGTGTCTAGCTAGTCACTGCATAAATATTTAACTATTTTTTAACTGTTGCGACAGAGATGTTGTCAATTTAAATTAATAACAAGAAATGTATTCTACCTACCTATATTATATTGATAACAATAAAAAAAAAGGTCAATGTAAAATAAAATGATATAGATCTTGCTTAATTGAGTTTTTAATTATTTAAAATAATATATATACCTATTCACGAAAGAAAAGAACAATTATATTTATATTTTAAGTAGCGTGCTTTTTGTTAGACACAATAGTCAGTATTTTTCAACCAATAGAATAACCACGTGACTTTGGAGTAATTTCTTAGTTAGCATTTTTTGCACGGTTGCTCAATTATACGGGCAGGGACTATTTAGACGTGGCACAGCATCCAAATAACACCATTAAAAACGTACAATTATTATTTCTAGACAGAGAGAGGATACAACTTTTAGCTGTGTTTTGTTGTTTTTTCCTTTCCCCGGAAATTATATGCTATCCTTAATTACGACTCCTTGTTTTGAGCTTATATATATATATATGCGTTATGATGGTGACTACAGAAAGAAAAATCCATCGAGTTTTTTTTATCTCGTACACTATTCCTAGTATGTTTTTTCGCTCTCCCTTTCAAGTATATTATATCTGCCTAGTGTTTACCACGTTTCCTCCGAAAAAGTCGTAGAATATAATATACAGAGTGATTCACCATGCATGCTCAACCCCCCATTGTTTTATTTATTCAGATTCTGATTTTTAGAATTTTTAAATATACTTATAATGCCGTATTCATAGTCAATGTTTAAGAATAATTATTGCTTAAGCTAATTTTGATAATTTAAGAAATAAAAAAATTGTGATAATAACTGAAAGCAATGTTTAAGGTAAGTCTTGATCAACCTTAAATTTATTTAAGTAATACCTTTTATTTTCTTGAACCAAAGTCTCATTTATGGATCTCTTTTGAATCATAAGTATGCTTTAGCAATACTTATTCTTAAGCATCGACTATGGCCCTTAAAGACCATATTTTCAAATTATTTAGATTTGTTGTACTGTGGAAGATTCTCATTTAAAAAACGCAGAAGTTTGTAATTTGTATCTCCATAGGACACTCCTTAAATAGTAAGAAAACGCTCAACAATTTTAAAATACATAGTCTTTAAGTATATTTCTAAATTCCAAAAAATCAGATTTCTAGTAACTGTATTGTTGAAGAAGAAAAGTGGATGAGCTACTCGATGAACCACCCTGTATAATATATATACCTAAAAATACTAAACCGTTGTAATATTATTATTATTATCATCATCGTATTCTGCGGGCGTAGTGTTAAATAGTCTTCTCTGTTATACATCATAAGACTTGACCGGGCGTGAAAATGAAACATGGGGAGGCAGTACCTATAATACTCATCCGTGTCTGAGAGGGATGGTGTAAAAATGAAGATGAAAAAATACATAATAATACAAACGTGAGTTGATAACGGATTCGTTTTTGCGGTTAATTTGCACAAAATTCGCTACGGTGCCGATGGTTGTTTGTTGCTAAACGGTTTTCCACCACGCATTTCCTGCCTATACCACGTAAATGGCCATCGTGTGCGGTACTGCAGCCGCCGCGCCGCTCGTAATGATACGCCGCCGGTACACGGATAATTTAGCCGACGAAATGAAAAGATACGGCGAATCTCGAGAATAACGTTTCTTTTCTGGTTTTATCGTGAAAACCCGTTTCATATTTAAAAAAATAAAACCCAAGCGTATGAAATATTGAGCAAGTCTATAAAAACAAATTGTAAACGTGCGTGGTATATTGTAGCGCTGTGTTAAGCAAACAAAATCAGAGAATATACATACAAATGATAATTTTATTCGTACAACGCGAAATATCGTAGGTAATTTAACTGCTATTATTGTCATTAGGGCATATTATATTATATAATATATACAATATACATGTATATAATATTATATTATTGTTATGATTATTGTTGCGATAGCGTTCGTTGACAAATTGGTATGAGGTGCGTACAAACAGGAGCAGTGTAATTTATTTAAATTAGTTTCCAAAATAACTTTCAACGATCATCAATAATTCCAGTTTATCGGTCTTCGTGGGTTAATGTAAAAGAAGAATAAACAATTTTCAACTACATACCTATACAGAATCTATATTTTCAAATTAATAAGATTTGTTGTACCACTTACTTAAAAAATGATCTTTAGCGATAAAAACTTTTGTTTTTGAAATGAAACCTCCCTGTTTAACTGTAAATTCTTTAGTAAATAAGTTTTTTTGAAAATATTGATGTTTTCAATTCAAAATTTGGATATTTTTTTTCAATAATTAAAATGTTTATATTAAGGATAATAATATAGTCCTTAAAAATGGCTTTGCAAAAATTTTAAATAGATGTAATATCTGAGTTCATTCACTTGGACCATTTTCCTTCTTATAAATAATGATAGATTAATATATTTATATATATATATATAACTAATACTTTCAAATACCTCATTTGAATTATGATTCTGATACCTACGTCAACATTTTCAGAAAAATGATCTACTTAATAATTTACTGTATAAAAGGGAGGTTATCGTTTGAAAAACAGAACTTTGTATCTCCATCATAGGACACTCCTCAGGTAGTAGGTAAAAAAAAATCAATATTTTAAAATATGCTCTTTAAGTTAAATAAAAATTCCAAAAATCAGATTTTTAATAAATGCAGTATTGAATAAAAAGGAGTTGAGCATCCTAGGCGAAATAAATAAATACTATATAGGTACCTACATATTATTGTTATGATTATTGTTGCAAAAGTGTTGGTTGACAAATTGGTGTGAGGTGCGTAGTGCGTATACAAACACGAGTAGTGTAATTTATTTAAATTAGTATCCAAAATAACTTTCAACAATCATCAATTCTAGTTTATCGGTCTTAATGGGCTAATGTAGGAGAAGAAATAGAAGAAAAAACAATTTACCTACATATATCCATAATGCAATTACACCCAACAAAGTGTATGAATAATAGCGTTCCAACAAACTTACGTTCAGCGCTACGCGTGTTGGGCTATCTAATTTGACAGCGTTATTCAAATAAGATTTACGAGCATTGGATACTTTTACTATTTTACTGGTTATTTACATTTGAATACTGCAGTTATTTGCCAGTGGAAATTAGTGAGCTGTCAAATCGAATTTTAAGACATCTACATTTATTGTGCAGCGTAATTATATGGCGTTGGTTTCTATACGGCGACTATTCATTTTTGATTTTATTATAGTAAAAATATGCAAGTTTTTTATTATAGTTAGTGATTTACCGATCGTGTATATTAAAATACATAATAATATTCAACGAAAATATACATTCTCAAATTTTATACGTATATTATTACACTATATAACAATATAAAAATTAATTCAACTGCTTGCTCTAAAGTCTAAATTGACTTTCATCGTGCTAAAAATTAAAATTTTATTCACCAACAGTCTTTTAAAATACTTCGTTGCAATCTAACACGAACTGAACAAAGTATCATAAAATAATCATGTTTAATTAGCGACATCTAATATTAGTGTTCTTAATTATTTTACGACGTATACAGAGTTATTTCATTAGCTTATATCGTATAAGTTTCTCGGTCCTATAAACTAAAAACTACTCACATAAACTAATTTAAAAAAGGAATTAATAATGTATTAGGTATACAACGTAATGATGATATATTAACTTAAAAATTGGGGGAAAAAATTCATCTCGAGTGAAACAAATCAACAATAGAATGACACCACGTCTACGTGAAATCAACACGTCTTACTGCAGAAAATCAATAGCAAAGTATACAAAACAAAAATCAACAGTCGTGGAATTTAAGCCTGAGATTGACATGATGCTTTCTGGCACATATATTCTAACCTGTAGCACAAACTGATGATTTTTTTCTGTTTTGTTTATCGTCGATATTGCGCACCAGCGCACGTGTACAACTACAATATGTAACGATAACATACCCTTTGTCATAATAATATTATTAGCCGGTGAATATCGCAACAGATGACTGTCAATGGGTTGTATAGAACATAATATATATTAAACGCTGAACAGACGATAAAATATAGATGTGAACACAATATCATCGTATTGAATCCGAGGAAGCCGAGTTTTGTTTACTATAATCAAACAATTTTTATTACAAGACGGGCGGCGCCAGACCAAGATAGAGAAAATTATAATATTATTATATAACTAACTACCCGGTTGGGAAATTTATTATTATCAAACCGACGCACGCGTGTACGACGGGGGCCGACGTATAACGTACTGCATATTGTATATACGGGGTGATATATTTAACTCAAGATAATCATAATTTCAGAAAACACAGGTGTCGTAAAAACGTGCGCGAAGTTTGCACCCCGATTTTCTCCTATCGTCACCAAACTAGTATCATATTTTTGCAAATCAATTGCAAATATAATAAATAAATATTTCTTTTACATAATTTTAAGTCGTTACAAGACAACCTTTTTGGGGACAAATTATATTTTTTATCACTAAAATTGTTTAAGTTATATTTTACTCTTTTGAATGAAAACGTACATTTTTTAATTTTATATTCCAAAGCAGAATATTATTCGTAGTATTTTAAGCTGTAAAATTAAATTTCGGACAAGTAGTTTATTAATTACGTGTAGGTAGATATTTAAAGTTTTTATACGTGTGTACCTACAAGTGGAGTAGTGGACAAACATTTTGCGGGGTATACCCTTCTTTATACTACTCCACTCCGGTCATCTAAATTATATATTCTTATCTAACTCAACAAATTACTCGTTCAAAATTCAATTAAAATACATCAAAGTACTTCAAAAAATTTTAATTTAAAATTGATAACAATAAAAATATATTTTTTTAGAAAAATGTTGTTTTTTTTAACTATTTTCAATTATGTGACACAAATATTTTTAAAAAACGTTAATAGTTTTTGAAATAATGAGGTTTATTGCGACATTTAACGGATCACTCGGTATACGCGTATATAATACAGGCGTAGTACAGCGACAAAGCTCACTGCTGGGGTTAACCACGCGATCCCGTTAATATCTTTGCTCGTCAAAAGAACCGACGACTACAACTATTATACACCGAGCCGTACACTTATGGTGCGGGGATGTGTTTTTAGGGGTAGTGGGAGCCTTTGCCGGTGAAATCGCGTTCCAGAGTGCCAGATCGTTATTCACACACGCGGTGTGGAATCATGTACGCGAGTCTGCAAACGTCAACGGTTTCGCATGCGTCACGATCGCTCGAAATTCCACGCGCGTATCAAAGGGGGGACGCGAATCGTTTTTCAAAGTCGTCTAACCGTCGTCGCCCACGCCCAAGTTCATTTTTCTCCAGTCGAAAAATAATATAAAAATCAGAAACGAATATAATAAAATATTATATACCTATAACGGTAAAAACGAAACACTCCACCCGCAACCCGCGGCTGCAGATGGCGACGAAAAGCATATAGAGGGATTGGCGTGATTCGGACACGTTTTCCAGAGTGCTGTATACGCACGCCATACACACAATAATAATATTATATTATATAAATATTATAACGGCGAAGGATACGCATATAATATAATATGCGAGTGTGTGAATTGTGAAAAGGCTCGTGTTACGAGTAAATAAATGATACGGCGTTTTTGTCGTCCCCTTTACCCCCCTAATCCCCTCTCTCACCCCTGAAAATAATACGCGTGTATGTGCCTTGCATCCCCCCGCAGTCGAAATTTCGTTTGACGTGCGACCCGATATCGTTTCGGATTATGTTCGTACATAATGTATCGCCGTAATATACAAAAGTCGGGACGCCGTCTGCACGTTCGAACCGAAAACAAAACTGCAACGACCTAGGCCGCGTGCCGTTAATACGATTTGGTTTTGTACTGCGCTCGGCCGGTATAACAAAAATAAAAAAGGACATTCGATACTCGCCGTTGCACTTTTGCGCGCCTTTTTACAAAATTGAAAATATATCCACCCTCGATACGAGGCCGTGTCGCCACTGTATCGTCGCCACACCCGTGTAAATAATAACTCTGTCGTGTATTTTATTTTTATTTTTTTTTTCAGGAAAAACGACGGAAAATACTGTAATTTTCCACTTTGACGTTTACCGAAATTATGTACGAACGGTGCACTTTCCGGCCGCCTTTCAGTAGTTCAATTACTTACTTAGGTAAACACGCATTTCTTTTTTTGAAATATGACATTTATTGTTTCGTATCGTATTATTAGACATATCATATTTATATAAAATGTATACACCTATAGTTGTGGACGCTTCCCGATTCTCATTACATATATTTTATCTATATTATTTATATGCACGTATGTATGTATGTAGTTGATATTAAAATAAATGTACATAACCTTTTGCGAATAAAAGTTGACACACCCGTTTATAAATATAATTAACTCGAAAGCATTTACTTTGGTCAAATATGAATAATATCCCAATGGACTATCCGATTATGATTATACTTTTACTATAATTTATAGTATTATTTTGATTATGTAAATAAGTTTATTCTATTGTGCATTCGTTATGATAAACAACAAAATAATACAATTTCATTTTTCATTACTTAATTTAATTTTGCAAAAGTTAAAATATATATTGAACTAAACAAAATTACTTTGAACGATTTAAAATGTAATTACTCTCAATAATGATTTTTTTTTTTAAAAATAATGTAAATAAATGATTAAGCAAGTTAACATTATTTTAACAGAATGATTTTTTAGATAAAATTATGTAATACGATGATAATGTAGAATTAGAACTGTTAGTATGCTTAATTTAATAATATTGCAATAAGTTTTAATATTATTGTGTTGACTGAATGAAGAAATTTGTCAATTTGTCATCTTATTTTGGCACGTGGTTGATAATTAAATCAAAAAATATGGGAGTTTATACTACCAAACTTTTTATTTTTTTCTTATATACCATCGTAACTCAGAACTTAGAAGAATTGTAGTTTTATGAACCCAGGAAATCCGATTATACATATAACTAAAATAGGTATAGAATAAAAGTCATATTATTTATAGCTTATGTATTGAGTATATATGCAATAGGTAATTTGAAATATATTATAAGATTTTACCTCATAGGTAAGACTAGAGCAAGGATCTACGTCAACTCGATAATTTTTTTATTACGAATTGTGGAACTTATTCAAAACCAATATATTTTCGTTTGAAGGCACATAATATTATATTATGGTTTTACTGGAAAGTTTAAATGTAGAAAATGGATCACAGTCGTTTACTATGTGGGTAGTGTGTACATATATTTTCTTGTTATAATCATTCACGGTGTTTGAATTGTTTACAGAAATATATTTTTATCCGATGGCTTTTGATGTATGTAATGAATATTCACGATCAAGTTTATGGATATGGGTACGCAAGTACATTTCAACTCATGTGATACACTGATATGTAATATATGGTTTTCGATTTAAAGAGAATTCATTATGAATCATTAACGGAAGTTTTACCAGTACCTACCACATACATACTGGTTTGAGTACTTCTAAAAAGCCATCAAGCTTTGGTGCACAACAGAATCGTATACAAAGGAAACGGTGTCGATCGTAATCATTTTGTCAACGGACCGCGTTCGCGCCTACAAAGGCGATAATTTGTATTGGTATATGTGTTTTGGTTTATTTAATCGTTTCAGCAATAGCACCGCCGTCGTTGAGTGGACCTTTGAAAGCTGCACGAAGCGACAAAAAAAAAATGAAATGAAACGAAACCGCAAATCAAAAGCCGAACTATTTGATTGAAAAAAAAATACTTGAAAACACACACGTTAAGAAAGGAAAAAACTCGAGTGTATAAAACACGTTTGTGAGAAAAATGAAAAAAATATTGTTAATGCTTTCTGCAATCAGTTGCTTTGAGTCAGTCAACCGTCCATCAGATTAATATATATCTTAATGCGAACCGAATGGAAAAACACTTCGCTCTTATAGAGTTCACACGTTTGATTAAACAGGCACATTTATTGTAATTTTCCAACGATATGTAACTTCATAAAAATATAGTCTACGTGTTCTGAAACCATAAATTATTTTTATACTACATAAAAAATGTCATCTATGATGGATAAAAATACAAATATAATTATTTTGAACTTCAAACGAATTAAATGATTAATACTTATACGTTTAGGTTAACCTACTATGACGTACCTATATAAACTGTAATAGTATGTGTTAATTAATATATAATATAATATAATATGTATATAGGTACTATGTGCATATTAATTAATAAGAATTATATAGGTAGGAAACCTTGAATCTACATTATTTGATAGTTTATCTTGCTGCAATAGACATACACTTAAATAAGTAATGCTTTTAGTTTATTGATTACTTGTAATAAATATATGTCTTATTAGTGAATAAATCAGAAATTCAGCTCATATATTATACTTATTAACACTGAAATACTATATTATAGAATATAGTATATACCTATATAGGTATATATTATATACCTAGGTTGTAATACAGCATTTAGGTACAGGTATTATTATTATTAACCGTCTAACTCATTCCTAGGCACTCATTACGGAGGCGAGTCGCTATCTCAAGGACGCTGTATGAGCTTAACCAATTATTAACTAGATTGTTCATCACAACTTCAGTCACAATCATATTATTCTACTCAAAATTATGGCGTTGGTGCTTATATAGGTACTGTGGTTTTCTTATTTTTTTTTTTTTTTCAAATTTAATCACTACATTCAAGACAAATCTTTAGCGTTATTATATTTTTTTCTACGCATTTAAAACTAAACACAAAAATGACGTGTGACGTTCTTCATTGTTTATTGTTTATTCATACAACGGCACATGCGAACGTGAATTCCGTACACGCTTTTAATTTACACTATTTTATAGTGATTGGATTTAATGAAAAAATTATCTGACCTAACAAAGAATTTGTTCCAAATAATCCGTATAGCGTACACCAGGTATTTTAACCATCATTTAATACAATATTATTATATAATAGTCACATTAAACATGCATTTATTATATTATATTGAAAGGTCGATAACAATACATCTATACTTTTGGAATTTCTAGTAATCACGTACTTTTTTTTTTTTATCAAACTTTCCGTATAAAACGAAAGATTTTTAGCCAAATCAATTTAATCCTGCCAGTTTAGTGAACGACTAGATTTGATATACCTCCTCTTTGTGGACCGTTAGCTTTTACGTGGTTTGGGTGGTTCAATAGGTTTGAACGGATTTCTATATACTAGATCAAACTAGGTACGATTTTATTCAGAGAAAAACCTTCAAGAATATCCAAGTATAGCTATGTGTGAAACTATATCTAGCAACTGATGAAAACCTCAATATAATTCAGAAACTAAACAAGACAAGTATTATAATTAATTATTTAAAATTTGATTGTTTCAATTTTCAATATTGTACAATATAGCTTATTTGTTTTCATAGAACTCAACAAATTGTATTAGATTAATGTACTTTCAGATGAAATATTGATAATATAAAACATTTTTAATTATATTTTTAATCCATATTAATTAATATTAATATAATTTTCCAAAAATAACAGATTAGTCTTATTACATTATTAATTGTATATTATTATGTACAATAAACTATTATTAATGACTACTGCCAATACTGATGTCCGCTACAGCCTACGAATTACGATACAATATACATTTTAGATATTTCAATTATTTAATTGAAATATAATAATTAGTATATGTGTCATTAGAAGTAATTTAATTAAAAGAAATATCAAAACATATAGTAAAGTTTATAAAAATTACATATAATATGTTACACATTGTCCATTAATATATCGTTCCACTCGCTGTAGTAATCATCGAATTTAAAAAAATAGGCGGGTAAGTCGTGGATGTCGCTCTGCTGTACAGTAGGTTACAAGTGGGTTACTGTAATGGATGGAATTAAATTTGAATCCAATGATATTATATCATTGTATACGAAAAACGATTCTGAACGGAGATGATTTGTCAGTCTAGGATATATTATTTTTAAAGAAAAACTTATGGAGAACCTTGTACCAAATTTTAAAAACTTAGTTATAAAAGAAAAAATTTTTACGATTTTTCAACCACTAAATTACTTGCAAATTTTCGCAATTTTGACATATTTCGTATAAATTTGAACTTTAAATGCTTATAAATAAAAATTGTGACAATGTATTCCTTTTATTTTGCAACTGCTATTGTAAAAATATGTTAGGAGCCTTGTATTAAATTTCCAAATCTTAGAATTAAAAAGAAAAACTTTTATGAATTTCTGTCTAAGATAATTTGAACATTGCCGTAATTTTTACGTATTTAGTCAAAATTTGAACTTTAAATGCTTATAAAAAAAAAATCGTGACTATATATTTCTTTTATTTTTCAATTGCTATTGTAAAAATATATTATGAGCCTTGTATTAAGTTTTGAAATCTTAGATATAAAAGGAAAATTTTTTATGAATTTCTAGCATAAAATAATTTACGAATTTTCGTGATTTTTACATAATATGTTGTCAAAATTTGAACTTTAAATGCTTATAAATAAAAAT
>NC_042494.1:66471291-66473328 GCF_005508785.2 Acyrthosiphon pisum
CTATTATTAATGACTACTGCCAATACTGATGTCCGCTACAGCCTACGAATTACGATACAATATACATTTTAGATATTTCAATTATTTAATTGAAATATAATAATTAGTATATGTGTCATTAGAAGTAATTTAATTAAAAGAAATATCAAAACATATAGTAAAGTTTATAAAAATTACATATAATATGTTACACATTGTCCATTAATATATCGTTCCACTCACTGTGGATGTAGTAATCATCGAATTTAAAAAAAACATATCTGCAAAGTGAAACTTGTCTAAAAATATTTACCGTCGTTTACCTATGCATTCATTAAAAATTATAATGCAATAAAATTTAAAAATAACACGTTTAACTTTAGTTATTTTTATTTTTAACTTCCCAAAAAGTAAAAACTAAATGTAGAAAAACGTATACATCACTGTTAAACGAATAGCCACCGCCTAACAAGCTGCCCTGGTTCGGAATCAAAACGACACTGAGCAATTGTTTATATATGTTTAGGTTTGAGAAACTTCAATTGTAAATTTAACGAATATAAATCGACCGTGGACATAAATAGTCGCATTTAATAATGTTATAAGACTTAGTGCAGATATTTGGTCCATTTCGTTGTTTTGCAAAAAGTACTTATCTATACAGGAAATATTGTGTCAAAAACAATTAAAAATGGTGAAGGATAGATTACGGATATTTCATCTCTCGAAAATTAGATTATGTTTTACTTTCCCGCATATTTGTGTTTGTTCTATAGGCAGGTATTGAACTAATTAAAGTTAGTTAGTAGTTACCACGAGTACGTATAATACATTAATACCCGTATAGCCGTCATTATTTCCGACACGGTGTACCCTAACCAACAAATTTATCTAAAAACCATCTTCCAACCGAATACACTGTAACAGACAACAGTGTACTACATATTACACTGATAGCTATACGTATATTATATTCCTTAAGGGCGTGGATATATGTTATAATAACTACTATAAACCTCTAGTCGGGCCTAATAATTTTCATCGAATTTTATGAGCACGCGCTTTTGATACGAGTAGAAGATAAGACCATATTATTCCGTGTTGAGTACTTGAGTGAGAAGAAATTATAGCGACAAAGGAGGGTAAAGAAATTTAATATAATATTGTTTTACGTATATTAAACAAAAGGAGATTAAAACCACACATGACGGAGCAGAAAACTGTGTGTGGCTTACATAAATATAATCCCCATATAGGTATCACTATAGGCACACCCTGATGAATTTTTACTGTATATTATAATATATTTTCAATAAAAACCGTTTATAATAGCACCTGTTATAGTGACATACCGGGTTTAATGACTAAATTTAAAGATTCCGGTAAAACTCACATGTTTTATATTATGCACATTTTTATCGATTGTTATGACGTTTATTTTTTGTGAATTTAAAAGAATAGCGTTGTATCTATAATAACTATGAAATATAATATGGTTCATATTAGGGACGGTTTATGGAAATAATACATTTCAAGATAAGGAAAAATATTTTAAAAAGCCAATGTCAAATTATATTAATAATATAAGATCAAAAAAAAAAAACTTTGAAAAAATAAAACCACGCTATTTATATAAAAAAAAGTCATGTTACGAACATAAAATTTTTTTTATATTAATGAATGCACTATAAGTTCTACTTTTTAATAATAGGTATACCGTATACATAGTTGGAACTTAAAAGTAGTTTTGTAATTTAATATAATAATATGATACGTATACATTATTGTAATAAGTAATAACTTTTTTTTAAATTTCAGCTGTTATGACTATGGCCTATCGGTAATTATGACCTGATTATCTTGGTCCCTTTAACGTCCAAACGATTTCTACTGAGTATATTGTATAATTTGTTTGTATTTTGTACAATAATTATTGCCATCACATAATATTATATCATTTTTGTTTATAACATTATTCAGTTTTCCTTATTTGTAACTTAACTGTTATTTATGTATTAATAATTCTAATACTTATATATTAACCCGGTGCCTTCCAAA
>NC_042494.1:66473378-66547058 GCF_005508785.2 Acyrthosiphon pisum
TCACATCATCAAAAAATTATAATAGAATTTTTTTTAGTCAAGTTCGGTTTTTATAACTTTATCGGCGCTTGTAAATATGAAAAAATCAGCATCTAGTATATCATCTATTATTTTTTTAATAAAACATATTTTTCCTGATTAGAGGTTTTAGAGTATAAATAAATATTTTTCAAATCTTAACCCGTTTACATGTGTGATAAGATTATACATTATATTTGTTTTTCCTGATCCGCTGGGACCGACTAATATCCCGCGTATAGTGTCAGGTAATAACGAACCGTGTTTTGATGGTTTTTTTACCATTTGAACATCGAAGGCACGGTTATATTCATTTTTAGGCTAAAATTACAACTTTTGTCATAAGTCTGTGCATATTTTATTATTATAAAATATGTTTTGTAAAAGGGCAGATGCCCGTCGTTAATGCCTCCTACAAAAAAATAAATAAACAATGTAATATAATATATTATAATATTATACACACTCATAAACCGTATTTGTATAATAAAATAATATAAGACGTAAATAAATAGATTTATATAAATAATTCCTTGATCGTTTTACCCATCACTGAAGTATTCTTACACACCGTGCTTACATCATATCACAATATAAGTAGTTTCTTCTATAAAAACGTATACTATATCACACGAACCATATGATTATCGAACGCCGCCACGTTGTAGTCAGAACATCGTGTGGTACGAGTGGTACGACCACATTCGGTACAGTCGGTATTGTGTGTGTGTATGTGTGTGTACATGAATATAGTAATTAACTGGGTGTCTGCAAAGTGGGTGGGTACACTACGGCGGCGGCGGCCGAGATATTGCCTTTGGCTCTGTACTCGTTTTTTGAGATTCCCCGGCAGACGTTAAACGTCTAATATGTATTCAATATAAAATTTATAGTGCACCTCTTTTGTTTTCGGTTTTTTTCCTCATTTTTTTTTCACATTTAAATTGGGTCTTTTCGTGGGGAGAAAAACTATATATACTTACGTATAATATGCGTAATATCAGACTCCGTTACGACGTATAATAATAATAATATAACGTACGACGACGACGATGTTAATAATAATAGTAATAATAATAATATGTACGAGACCTATATCTACGGTTACGTCTGTACGACACAGCGCCGCGGCAGTCCGCGGTATATGTTATTATATCACATAATATTATTATTATTATTGTTTTCCGTGACAGGAGGCAACCGTTCGAACGATACACATATAATAATAATAATATAAAAGAATACAATATTAAAATAATGCAGTACACGCTCGACCGACGTACGTCTTTCATATTTCAGTCCGAACAAATTTTTATTAGACATTCTGTCAGCTGATATCTGCAGGTAGCATGTCTGTACGTCGCAATAATAATATTCTACTATACAATATATTATTATTATTATATCCTTTAGGTACCAAAAATCTTCCGCGCGTATACCTCGTGAATTATTGTAATATTCTGGACAATGTGCATTGTTATGTCATGGACGTGCGCGTTACCGCGATTTTGTTTGTTTTTCCCGCTCCCCGCGGGCGTTTATTAAAAAACGTGATAAACGGCCGTGTAATAAATAAAAAGTTACTATTCTTTTTTTCATCATTATGGTAGATAGGTGATACTTTTATATTATGTTGTAGCAACTAACAGCAACGATATAATAATAATAATAATAACAATAATAGTTTTGCGAATGGCGGCCACACTCGTCTGGTGCTTGACGTATGATTTTTTTTTTTTTTAAATACCACTCGACGCTCCACTCAGGGGTCGGTCACGGGTATCCGAAATCAATTGAAAACAATACCGCGAAGGGGGTGCAGCAGTTTAGAAAAATCAATGTTTTTCAATTTTTAAAAACGTTTACGCATTCATAAACAAGCTATGATTCTTTTCCGTGAAGAGTAAAGACCTTTTTTGTCGTAATTAATTTCATTACTAAAAGCCTCTTATCTATTTTTACTGCATTGAAAAAAAATTGCTCGGTTATTAGAAACGCAAATATTGGATTTTGGGTTTGAAATTGTTTTAATTAATCACTAGTATCACTTTATTGATACAGATTTAACCATTTAGTTAAACCGAGTATAGTTCAGTAAACCTAAATTCTAATAATTTATTGAATTGCATATTATAGTTGTAAGACGCACTAATTATAAATAAAACACGTATGTTATGTAATTCTCATAAGTCATAACTCATAATTAACACTCTAAATACGCACATCGCATACCTATATAGTATATACGCTACAAGGTATGTTCTAAAAACCCTTTCAAATAAAAAATAAAAGAGCAATGACCTTTTCAGTTTTCGAGTCTACTATAACTAATATAATTGTGATTCATCCGTCGAAAACGTTCGTTTTAAACTTTTTAAAAGTGCTTTAAATAATTAGTGCTTACAAGAATAATTTGACAAAAGCTGCACGTTTGAATTTAAAAAGAATTTCAATTACTGCCATCAAAAATACACTGAAAAATAATTTATGTTAATAGTAAAAAGTTTTTTAAATGATTTAATATGATAAAATATAATTTCTTTTGTAGAACAACACTTTTCTAATTATTAACTTATAATTTTAAGTTAACATTTCTTACTAAATATTATTATTTACAATTATAATAGATTTGTTCTTCTAAATCACGTTTAGAACCTATTTAATTTAACAACTGGATGTCTGTATTATTGTAGGCCGTATCTACCCAAATTTTGGTAATAAAAAATTATATGGAATTTTCAATACAATAAGTACCTACACCTCTAATGGATTTTAAAATAAATCATACAGCATTTTCGAATAAAATATATACAATAATTTATTCCACCGGAAAGTCAAATGAAGGTTTTTTGGTGATATCGACTAGAAATTACAAATAAATCTGACAACAAATAAATCATTTTGAACAAGAGAATTTCATCTTTACGACGAATTCAGAACCACGGGATGCTAACAACAATAATATTAGGTAGGTATGTTAAATGTTGACCATGTCATCATCAATCGTAACACTTATACCTACATGGGTATGAGTAGAATTCATTTTGATAGGTATTTATTATGCAATACTCGTATTATTATTATTATTGAAGTAGTACATATTTTTTAAAACCTATGGGTTTGTCGATGATTTTTTGATTAATTACTATATTATATTTTCACAAATAATAAGATTCAATTTTTCAAACAATTATTTTTCTACAAACAGTTATTTATTAATTTGAGTTTTACCTAATATTGTAATATTAAACAGTTTGTCTTAAACATTTAAAATTAGAGAAACCTACCTACTTCATCAGTTAAGTTACAGATTTAGGTACACTTATATATTCAAAATATATTTAATAAATAGAGCATTTAAATTGTTTTTAACTATATTATTATTTTATAAAATATCATACTTGTTATTTTCTGACAGTATTATACGTGTACGGTGTACCTATTATAGTCCATACTAAATTGTATATATACATTAAAATATTATTTTAATAATATTATATACTATATGAGAATAACATGTTTAACACCGGCTTATTTCCTATATTGTACAGTATCACAATTGATTATTATTATGTGTTATTCAGTATTCTAGTATACAATATGATATTTAAACAGTTCCCATATTCTGCGTGTCTTTGTTATAAGTATTACGCCCTCAGGACACGTCACTCATTCTTATCCAGAGATTGGTTACCCATAATATGTATGAATGTTTTTATTAATTTCCATGCATTCATTCCGTTTTTACCTGGCGATAGCCCGGGTGCTCTATGATAAGTTATACACATATTTATGGGTGTTCTTCCCGAGGGTATTAGAGGGATCCCGAGAGTAATTTATGAGACGTTTACGTCGTTAGTGCTTATGTGTGAGTGTGTAGGAGTGCGTGTGTACGCTTGTGTGTATATATGTGGAACCCCTACTAAAGTCGACTCCGAAAATTGATGATCTTTGTGTTTTCTCTCACTCGCACTCGGTAACGCACGAACGGGTTATTACACAAAGCCCGAGGTGTAAATACCATTTTTGGGCCGGACGATAAATCACTAATGGTGTCTATGGAATTCGCGTTTTTTCCTCATTCCTGCATCCTCCCCCACTGACATAATATTTCGAGATTATTGGGTTAATTTTCCGAAGCAATTGGCGGAAATTGCAATATGAACGATGAGTCGAGTAATCATTGAAGAACGTGAATGATCGCAGCACTTGCAGCAAGTACATAGTCAGGTCACGCGGTGATCATGTAGGAGGTAAATTAATTAATAATTATTAGTAATTGCATGTGGGACTTCGTTCAAATGTTAATGCAATATATTTTTTTCAAAACATGGGATATTCATTCCGAGAAAATTCGGAAAAAAATATGCATTTACGATTTTATCAATTGCTATACAAAATATTTAAATAGGTGTACACAGTTTATAATATACAATTAAAGAATAAACGACTTATTGAAACCATAGAACTTGTTATACTTTGCTCTACTATAAAAAATATAATAAAATATAATATTTTATTTTATTTTAACGCCTGCATTATTAAATTACAACTTTAAAAATAATAATACTTGTAAATTCAGGTATAATAAATATAATACCTATATTATGTAAGTATGTTTTGTATTAAAGTGAAATAGTTATATTGATTTTATCAAATAATTCAATGTACCTTATCTTTTTTCTTTTATTTTAGAAAAATTTACAATTTGTATTACAAGACACAATAAGTAAAATAGATGACTGACATAACACTATATACATAATAAAAATAACACATGAAGCACAAGATGAGAGAAATAATCCAGCGATGGTAGTACCCTCCAGTATCTATAATACAAATATTAAATATTGAAATTTCGGTATAATATTATTTCTAAACGTTCCTGAAATCATTTGTATTTAATAATTTAACAAAATCTCTTTTCAAATTATAATTTTAACCAAATATTGAATAAATATTTACGATTTGAAAGGTTATTAAAAGTCAATTAATATTAATTGTACATTTGTACACCATATTTAATTATTTTACCAAGATTTATTTTATATTAAAAATGTTAAATGTTTAAAAATTATTATTTAATGAGGGTATTGCTTTATGAGAAACTTTATAAAGTGCTTAAATTTATGTATTAACAATGAATGTTATTGTATACAACATTTGTACCAAAAATCAAATAAACATAGTAGAAATAGAAATTGTTTCAATCGCTGATCAAAATATTCTGTAAAGTGTATAAAGAAAGTAATATTTAACCTGTAACAACTAAGTACAAAGACCGTAGCCTATTGATTTACCACATCCATTATTTTTCTTTTGAAACTTCTCAGTATCAGTTTTTTTACCCTAACGGATCATTAATCTAAATAAATTAGGTATAGGTAATGATAATTTTTTTGCTAATGTACACTTTTTTTCTTTATTCCTTTCCGTCTTTAATATAATGTCCCGGTCTAGTGGATGACAATAAATTATAGACAAGCGACCGTGTCAAACGATTCCCCGATACGGAAGACCCTACGATTTTATTGCCGTAAGAAATCGGCTTAATATATACATTATTCCGAGGAAATTTAAGGAAAACGTATTGAATAAATCTAAAACATAATAAACTATATTTGTTAGTAAATGTGTACACTGTGTAGTGTGTTAAATATAAAATGGAACGACGGTTAAAAACAAAATTGATATTACTAATGCATCAAATTAAAACAAGGTAAAATTACCTTTTTAAAACATTTCACCATGAACCGTGTACACATTAAATACTGAAATTAATTACAGTAATTTTATTGAAACATAGGGATTGCAAACTTTTCAAAAAGGGTTGTCTAAACAATTTTGATTTATTTGATACTTTAAAATATCTAACATTTTACGTTTAAAATACAGTACTTATAATTCACCATAACAAATATGGATGCAAAAATGAATGATTAAATTTCATCACACAAATTATTGGAAATGATATATTATAATTATATTTAAAGAAATCTAAATTGTATAGATCACCAGTTTTTTGTTATGTTGTCTTTTAAATTTAATTTGTAGGTCGGTATACACACTTCTATTATAACTTTATCCCATAAATTTAATGGTATTCAATCTGATAAAGTTACGGATAATAAGAGCTTAGAAGAGATATTTCGTAAACTTTACTCCCATATAATTAAAACATTAAATTGTTAAGAGTTTGTTATTTATGTAATCATTTACATGTAATAATATAATTTTTCCAGTTGGATTACTTTACTTTCAGCGACGTATACTCGTTGCTGCGGCCGTTTAGATCATCATCATCATAATCATCATCACTACCATGGATGACGCGGTACCTACATAATATACCAAAACCAGTTCACCCAATCGACCGTTTTCGACAAACCATCTACCCCGATGCCTTGCTTCCAACTACTATCTACCAGCGTTTCCCACGAACCCGTCCCATGTAATTATTATTATATTGTCGCTATTATTATCATTATAATATTATTATTATGTGGTTTTCCGTCTACTCTTCTTATCCGCTACAGCACGCACTCTCATGATACGTTTATACAAAAATAGTCAAAGGGGGTTTGCGTTTGCCTAGCTTTAGCAGGCAGCCGGCAGGTCATATTAGGGAGGCGTAAAAAAAATTAGCAAACAAAACCGGCGTAACATTCCACACTCCACAGTACAACCCCACCTCCCAATGTCCCAATGAGCGGCCGGAATTTGATTAATATTACGAACACTCGTTGTTTTCCTGTCGAAGAATTCTTTGTAGATAAATAACAGTTTATGAAGAAAAAAAACCGTCAAGAAATGTTTCATAAATTACTAGTCTGTGATGTAAAATACAAAAAATAAACACGGGTACAATTTAATTGCATTCAAAAAAAAATATGAGTTGGGTCACTATATGATAGTCACGCAATGATCTCTTGAATCTGAACTCTACAAATATTAAGCTGACTACGAGTGTATACGCATTCCATTCTAAACAATCATTATACGTTTCATAATAGTCAACATATACTCTAATAAATAGGTACTCTTTACCCTATAGTATTAATGGTAATATTAAAATGTAAAAATATATGTATTTATTTGTTACTTTAAGTATCATTGTATTATAATATTATATTCTTTAATACCATAAACTAATTAAATTAGTTAAAAACAGGTTTGTAGAAGCCAAACAAATTATTGATTTATCCACAACGGACGAAGGAGACTAAATAAGCTGCTACCGACATAATATATTTAGAATAAGATGGTATAAGTGGCGAACCAGTTATAATAATTGTGAGGTGTGGTGTAAATATCCGCACAAGTAAAACATTTTTACAGTTCTTTCAATACCTAGTTTAAAATGTTCCGATTATACTCGATTGATTTGGCACTCGCTGTAGTTCCGTTCGGTAAATCAAAAATATCCTCCAACCTGTCGCAAAAAAACCATATCGATTAAATAAACGATATAAGATATAAGTACAGAATTTTTGACCATTTTCTAAAGAATAATTTAGTGAGAAGTAAAATATTATCATAGAAGAAAAACGATGAGTATAAAAACACGAATCTGCGGAGTTTCCACCATAAATTTATTTTAGACCTAATTAATTTCGACGAACGAAATGCAGTAATTTTGTTAAAACTATATTATATTATGTTTACCCACATTTCAAGAATAACCCTCAAAGTTTTTAAAATTAAATTGAACATATAATTTCAAAAGATAAAATTAAAAACAAATCAAAATTTGAAACTTTTAATGACTGTAATTGAACACTGCCGCATTTGATTTTCTGTTTTATACTCACCGAATGTATTAATTCCACTCGAAAGTAAAATATTGCAACTACTAATCAGTAATTAGGTAATTTTGATATAAAAAAAAATAGAAAAATAAAAAATGTAGCTATATATTAGTAATATAGATAATATAACTGGAAACAAATATGTTACGAGAATATTTGTCAAGTATTGAAAAAAGTATATATTAACATTTTAAGTCAAATGTGCATTCAACTACAGATACCTGCGTGATAAAATATTATGAAATACCTACTTTATTTAATACGCTCAAAAGTTAAAATCAATCGTATGCATAATATAATGTTGTATTATATATAGTGGTACGCTGTACCAATGGTGATAACTGATAAGTGACTAGGTGTATCAAGTATTGAGGGAATATTATTATGTGTGAACATTACGTTTTCCGATCACACACTTGCCCCTAAGTAAATAATACTTTATATATGCATTTTACAGGTTTTCAAAATCATGCCAAATAACCGACTACCATAACGTATCACATTATTATTATTGTTATTGTGTTATACTATACGTCTATACCTTCACAATAACGATTTTGATATGCATTTAATATGGAAACGGAATATAGGTGGTATTATATCGTGCACGTCAAATCCAAACAACCGTCAAATCAACTTGAGATATCCATTAAGGAACTTCGTGCAGCAAAATATTACACTTTGAAATTCGTTTTGGTTGGAATCAAGGGTATGAAATGCAATGATTTACGTTCGTTCTGTATATTATGTTCTTTTCACATATTAGGCATTTGTGTAAACATTTTTTTTCTACTACATTGTACATTTAAGTTTCAGTATATATACAGCCATACAGGACACAGGTACATTACATTATGTTATTATTATTGCACACAGTACAATTTAGTCACTTTATTTATCTCCATTCCTATAACAAGTATATAATCATGCGCACCCTTTTGTCGGACATCAAAAATAGAGATCGTCCAGTAAGACTAGCAATGATACAAAAACTGAACAAACAATTGAATGTTGAATGCACTTTACAGTACAAACGTACAATCGTATTCAAAAGTTGTATACACTTTGTTTATTTACCATTTGGTAATTTATATACAAATTACAACGTATAAGATTAAACAATAAATTAAAACCACTAGTTTCGAAATACCTACCTATCTAATAATTAGTATAATATACATTTTGCCCGTCTGCTCGAAAACAATGCGTTCTTAACTTTTATTCAAATTTAATAAATTATGTTAACGATCTAATATTTACTTTAATACACATATATACATATTACTAATGAAAAAAAGTCACAAACAAAGCAATTATTACATTTATAATTAAATTATTTTCTGAGTATTTTACTAAACCACATAGGTACCTATGTAATACTTATTAGTTTAGACTATAGCCTATAGGTATATATTATTGTTATATAATATAGTGTGCTATTATAAATATACCATAAAACGTTTAAATTGAATAAAGTTGTTCTGGCAATAGTAAATTATTCGAATCTAAACAAAATACTGAATCAGTGTAATTGATATTTAAAAATGATAGAAATGTATTCAATTATATCGTATTATCGACATTGTCTTGTTTAATCGTAAGTTTCATGAATTCGATTCTTCGAGAGTAATTTTTATAAAGGTAACTCAAACGTAATTAGACAAATTAATACATTTTCATTTTCATTTGAAATAAAATAAATAAATAAAAAGAATAAGGTTACTAAAAGCTAAGTTCGGTATAAGGCTTTTTAATATGTGCACTCTTCGAAGCATCTTTGTTGACTCATTATTTAAATGGAAAAGAATACACCTTACTCCCACAGTTTCGATTCACTAGAAGAAAAAGTTTATCGTTCGTTCTTGGGCTCTTTTTATTTTACATTTTCGTTACGTAGTTTTATTTGATTTTTTTCTCTCTTTCTGTTTTCCCCGTTTTATTATGATACCGTTTATATTGGTTACAATGAGATGGTTTTATAAGTTTCGAAGGCGTTGTCGTTGGAAGCGCAGATACGCTTGGTAGTTGATGTAAAAGAAATCTGACAGTGTGTTAAGCTATATATATATATTTATTTACTGGGTTCTGTTTTACTCCATAAACGAATTATTTTACATGCACTTTATTCGGTAATTTTTTTTTCATTCAATATATTTTAAATAAATTATTTTGTTATTTTAAATTTCTCAGGGCAAATTAATTTTTTTTCATGTAAACACTTTTATAAAGAAAAAAAATCACAATAACAAAAATAAACCTGGTTTTTATAAAAAAAAAAAAAGTGCGTTTGAAAACTTCATTGGTTTTACATTCGAATCTATTCATACTTCAAGCATTTATACGCCTAAGTATAATCGCATTTGACGTCTATTCACTACACACAATTTATTGTGTTCCCCGACAATCCCGACTGTCGAATCGAGACAATTTAATATCGCATAAATAACAATAGCAGAGTATTGGTCAGTATGAATAGTTCACCTGCAATAAACATGTCACATAAGGATTACACACGGTACCCCAATATTCCAAGCTCAAAACCAAAAAAAAAAAAATACATATAGGTACACCTGATTTGTATAACGAATAACAATAATGTGACCTTGCATACTCACTGTGGGTACCTACCATAGCATGATGATTTATCTAACAAACCATATTATGTTAATAGGACATATTATTATATAAGTATTAGGTACCTACCTACCATATAAGACCTTTTATTGACAATTTGATATTTCACTTTTAAAATAAATGTCACTATTCTTAAACCGAGAGATATTGTTCAGCTTCATTCGAAACAACCCTTTCTTTAAATGCAGTCTAACATCACAATCAGACTATTTTATCCGTTGCGCAGTTTTCTTTACTTCTTTTGTTGTAATAAAAACATCAAAAAGTATCCGGAAAATTAAAGATAAACTCACGAATGGAGGATTCAAGAAGATTGTGATGACAGTTCAGACATTATAACCTTTATAATAATAATATTTCAAATTCACATAAGCCATTATTGTATATAAAAGTGTGTTTTTATGGTAAACTCCATTGGTATGTAATGTCCACCTAAGCACTGCAAGATTGAGACATATTATAGTACACCCAGAAACCATAAAACTGTGATTATCAACTGGCATAAATCGTTTCAGCTGGCTGACTCTCCTAACCTATAATATCAAAATAACACGTCCGTTTATCCAACTGGACGGCTATATCCTATAATACTATAGTGAATTTAATAAAATAATAAATTTACACGATCACTAAGACGACTTAACTATCTAGCATGATTTATGTGTACGTTTAATAGAACTTTAGCTCAATAATAATACACAACAAATAAACTAAGATGATATCATTTTTTATTCGTAAGAACCCATATGCAACAATTATTATATAATACTGATCTTGAAACAATTACAAAGTATTATGTAAGTGAAAATAAAATAACACCCAACTATATTCTAAACTGTTAAACTCTATTCAATTATCAACCTACCTAATTCATAAATAAACAAAAGAGAGGAATGCAGAGCATTTATTGATAAATACATAAATACAATTAACATCGATCACGATTGTCAACAAAATTCATTTTTTATTTATCTATTGTTTCATTGTCTAAAAATCAAAATATATTATTTATTTTAAAAACTATATTTGGTTTTAAATTATCAACCCATATTTTTTCTTTGCATTAAATAATATGTTACTGTTAATTACTAAAATCAGTTTTACCACAATAAATTCGTAAGTATTTATTTTTACTTTTATACTTAACATACATTTTTAAATATTTTCTAATACATAATCAATAGTTTCAAATATATTATATAATTTTACTTAACACCTAAACATTATAAAAAAAATAATAACTACCTATAAAATAATATAATATTAATTCAAATATTAGCTTTCAAAAACTAATATCTTTACTTTTAAATTTTAAGCCAAATATCATTGTATGTTACCTAATTTAAATAAAATTACCACGATGATAGATTTAGATTATTTATGTATTCTGACACAGTGACAATAATAATTAAAACACAAAATTAATATAGGTACTTCAGTAAAATAATCATAATTTTTAGCACATTCCTTTATAGTTTATTCAATTTATTCGATCCTCTTCTGTTATAATATTTTGTTCATTTTCGTTATGGTGCGGTCTAATATAAATGTCCCGATATATTTATTATATTAATATCAAATATCCTGGCGTTATTTACAGTGAACTATTATTACGGGAATACATATATATATATATATATATATATATATACATATGTATTTTCATATAATCACCAAAAACTGTGCAGATGTACCTAATGTTTTATAAGTTATAATAATGTGAACCGTATTATTATTTCCAGATTACATCCAAAGATGTAGAGCCTATTAACTAATAAGTAATAACTAGTATTATAATATCAGTCTGAAAGAGTAATAAGTAATAACCATCAACCGTGGCATGGCCAGTACTATAGTTATAAGTAACGAAATAAAATGTCATTAGTAAATTAATATTATACATTTATACGTTTACAGCCTCGCATTAAACTTGATAGTAAATTGATAGTCGGTATATTATCAAGACTTAATATAATAACAGTTCTAATATTATGTTATCTATAAAATATTTAATATCATGGTCTTTACTTTATGGATAATTTTGAATTAAATCTATGAAATTATAGGTACAACCGAAAATTATAATAATTACTGTTTTAAAATAATTATTTCAGAAAAATATAGTCATGTTAATATGAAAACATAAAACAAAATTTTTTATTAGGTATAGACATTATTAAATCACACCTTGGTGTATTTTGAATTTTAATCAATTTAGATTGATAAGTAAGACAATATTTAGATTAGTTTTAAGTTATTTAAACTATTTATACGACATACTTATGCCACTTTTAGTCGGTATCGACTTATAAGTTATAATAACTAATAACAGCTTGTAATATTAAAATAATAACTATAATATTATAACAAATATGATTTGTTTTTTGCATATTTTTAAAATGTAAACATTAATAACTAGCAGAAATAATTATAAAATAATAAAATATTCAAAGCAATATATAATAGGCTGACAGATGGCCCGTGCTTGAAAACGTTTCTGAATTTAATAAGTTTTCATTGAATTCAAATTTAACCTACCCATTAAAGTGTACTACTACTAGTACTTCTAAAATATTACAAAGTACACTCGAAATAAACACAGCAGATCGATTTTTTAATAATAAATCTTTTATAATATAAAATAATTAAGTCATTGAATATCATTATAAAAGATAATTAGTTCAACTTTATGTTATACTATATAGTATATATAAATTAATATAACTATAAAACTCCCTACCAATTATCAACATAACTGTTTAAAATAATCAATGATCACGAGTCGTGACTTAACCTGCAATAGCGCATTAAACGACTAACAATGCTAAAAAATAATAGCGATAAATTATAACTTAAACCGTATTGAAAACATGATAATCACTTACTGTAACGGATGTCGATATTAAAATTATTATACGGTCATGTAAATACCGTAGAGAAGTGGATAACATATCCGCGTTGTTTTGCCACTGTTGATCGTTTATAGAAAATGTTAAAATTGGACCGGTCCATGCGACATAAAGACGAGCAAAACTTGGACCAAATTTGTTCCAAATACAATGAACATATTTTATAACGAACCAAGATAAAAAATGAAACCCCGATGCTACGGAGATGTGCAATAGGGGATAATTATTGTCGAGTGGGAGTAGAAAGTGGCATGAAGAAAGGCTGCATCAGCATTAATACTGCGTGAAAAAAGACAGAAGAAAAAACATTCCAAAAACATAATAATTCTATAATAATATATTATTATATCTCTATAGCGTAGAAGCAGTTACTGCTGGCCAGTCGTGGTTTGCGATAAATATTTTCTTGCCGTCGTCGTCTTTATCTCGCAAAAGAACGAATTTCTGTGGCGCGTATAAAATGTGTTTTGGTCGCAGCCACCACTGTTGTCGTAAAATCTAATAGTTCGTTACTTTAATCAAAAACTCCCGCAAGTCTCATTCTTAGAAAATACGAAAAACAAAAATGATATAATGTACATACACTACATATAATAACTAATAAGTAATAGCCTAGTCAAACACTAAAACACGTACGTATAATATAATATTTTAAACGATTCACGATACGACCACGACCGCGTTTAAAGTGAAAAAAATTTCTGTTTTTTTATTCATAATAATTGTTTTCATATTTATAAAACATGAAAGTTCATATTTTTATTCGCATAAAATAATACAGTAATAATTTGCTTATGATGTCATGATCATAATGTTTAATAAATTGTAAAGATACATTGAAAATATAAAAAATAAATACTTTACTCGTAATTTCTTAACATTATAATAATATATAATACCAATATTATTCCTTCCAGCAGTAAAATATTAATTTAAGTAAGTATTAATGTGTATTAGCTACTATTATGATATTTATGTGAATTGTTCAATAATACCTAATTAAACATTCTAGGTTAAATTGAATTCAAGAAAACTATTAAGAAAGAGTAAAGACAACCTTATGTTAGTAGATAGTTAAAATATTATTTTGTTGTTTTTGAAGAGAATATTTTCAAGATATGTCGTACCTATTATTATTTTACTATATAGATATCTCTATATCCTAAAACAATAAAGACCATTTCCATTATTTTGGTTATAATGATTACCATTCAACATAAAAATATGATATGCATTATTCAATTATAAATTCAACCATATTCAATAGATGCGTATAAATACACAATTATATGGTTTTAGATTGAATAGACAATAAAAGTAACAACTGACATAACTAGTGACATGCAAGACATAACACCATTTTAAAACAGACGTACCTATATAGAAGAACGTATAGGTATCATTTCAACTTCAGTTTATTAGAAATAATCATCGTATTGGACGAATTTAATTAACATATAATATGTTAAGTAAAAATGTAGGTGTACAATAATGATTACACAAATGGGGGATCTAAAAACAAAATTAAAAAGCAGTAGGAATAAGATAAAAAGAATTTGATAGAGATTGTTTTAACGATTATGAAGTAATTTTTATTGCTGTTGCTCAATTATTACGGTACACGATTAACCCCATCTTCCATGTATATTTCTATATATTGTATATATTATGTCTACCCGTTTCTATCTTTTCTACATTTAATTAAACCAGAAAGAACCGCTATAAGCTATTTGAAATGTAGCATTTCAAACATATAAAATAAATTATGTCGCATAGGTAGGGGAACACGGGGTAAAACCGATACTGGGGCAAAACCGATATTGCTTATTTCGCATTATTCTATGGATGAAAATTATAAGTTTTAAATTTATTTAATTTCTTATCATGAAACATGATGTTATCACTGTTAACATCAACTGCAACGTTTTTGTTTGAATTGTTATTCGATTACGAACATTTTAATGTTAATTATTATTATAATTTCATATTTTGAATTTAAGATTTAACAATGATAGAACTATACTACAATTACAATACTCGTCTAGTATGAATCTACAACTTGTAAAGACTGTTTTACAATCACTAACTTATTTTATCTAATAATATTGTTTAAGTTATCAACAATTTCGTAAAAATTATACTTCGGGGCAAAACCGATGAGGCAAAACCGATGAGTTTTTATAATGATTGATAATTGCTATTTATTTATTATAGGTTAGGATTAGGCACACCAACCTAATAATCAATTATTTTATTTTATTTAGAACAACTTGTGTTGTTAAAATTTGTTTTTATTTAATATTAATTAATGTTATAAATGTCTTATAATACCTACATAGGTAATTTATGAAACCATTACTACTATAGTTAAAATACTTAAATACAATGGTTATTTGTATTTATATTTTTCTCCATCATTATTTTAGTATCTGTTATACCATGCATCGATATTGCCCCATTAAAAATCGATTTTGCCCCAGTATCGGGGCAAAACCGATAAAATGTTAAAAAATAGTTAATGGCTTGTTAAAAAATAAATATGAATGATATTCCACTGTATTGTAATTCAATATTGTAAACAAGAAGTTACTTAATACAACTGTACAAACAGATCACGTTTATTTTAAGATCCTGAATTATTATGAAAATATTCATTTTTTCAGTCGGTTTTGCCCCGTGTTCCCCTACTTTAGAGTTTGATGTCACGTCAACAAACCTAGCCATTTTATTAGATACGTAGGTCCAAATACATAAATAAAATTGTATGCTGATTTCCAATATTATAAAACTAAATCCCGGAGCCAGTTATTATATAGATTAGGTACTTCAATCGACACTCGAAGTGAGAAGAACGAGGGGGGACAGGATTGAGAAATTATAAGAGCATGACCTTCACGCCCAAAAACTTGCATATATAGCTGCGAAAAAAATCTCCAGGGAAATATAAACTTTCGTCAGTGTTCTTAATTAATCATTTACCATTTCATTATAGGACAAAGCAAATTGCAAATTTGAACTTAATTAGATCATGAAGAAACGAAAGAAATATTATGAAGTTTGGTTTGGTTAAGCCGCCTGCTGCTGACGTTGAATTGCCTTGTACATACTAAACTATATAATATATTATAATATAATATTCTAGGGTGATTGGGAATCGGGCCAAAAATGTGTAGAACAAATTGACACCAACTGCAGAACCGTTGTAGCAGAGCAAGATATAATATATTAAATGGTTTGTGAACTTCAGAAGCTATATAAACGTATAATAGGCTTAAAAACATTTTCATTCGACAATTTCATTCGAGTACAAGAATAACATAGAAATTTCGAAATATTTAATTACAATAGTTATTTGCTGGTAATAATGATATCGAATAAATTCATGAAAAGGAAACTATAAAATTAATATTTTTTAAAACCATATAGTTACAATAATGAGCATGTTTTACTATTATTGATAGTATTAAATAAATTAGTTTCATTAAAACGATTGTTGAACTACAACAATTCATTCAAAAAAGTAAAAAAAAAATGGTAATAAATATACAAGACCTAATTATATTATTCATGAAAGGATTATTTTTTTTTTGGAACAAAAAGTTATTTTGATTTGAAAATTAAATTAAAAATGTATTATTGAAGAGGATAAATTAATTTAGAGTTTTTTCTCGATTCCTTTCACTGGCGGTGCTTATTTCTTATAAACACGCCTACTAATTTTACATTGCATGTCTATAAATTATGATATGAAAACGTTAGATTGGGGACGATGATGAACCCATTAATTATTTATTACTTATTTTTTCAACACTATTTAAAAAAAAGTCATCATACTAAAATTAGCTTTCAAATGTCAAATAGTAAATATTGTATTTAAGTAGGACCTATATAATTATTGTTATGTAATTGTTATGCCATACATTTTCTATAAAAAGTAAATAATATTTATATACATTTAAGATATTTTAGTAAACACAAAAACAATTTATGTTCGTTGATAAATTACCTTTAGTATTTAAAGTGTTCAAGTTACTATATAATAATACTACTCAATCAAATTAATGGTAATTTTGTTGCGTTTATTATATTGTGAATTGTAATACTTAGCTGGTAATAATAAGAAATTAAAAAACGAACATACACTCAAAATACTTTATTTTCATTATTCGTATAACTATAAAACCAATTACGACTTTAGTGACTTAAATTAAAATTATTTTTATCACAGGCGATTTACCACCGTCAGGAAAAATTTAAACCACCATTTTATAATATAATATTTTAAACTAAATGTAAGTTCATACATACAATATTTGCATAGTTCTATAGACATACGATATACAATTTTCATATGATTTTTTTTTACATTTTTAAAACAATAGATTTTACATATTTTGGTATAGTAATATATAATAATTGCATTTACTCTTTTTTTTCTTTATAGTATCAACTTTAAACTGATGTTTTAAATATTCACAAACTATATTCATAAGTAAAATGTATAAAACATACTTGAAAAATATCGATATTTATTGGAATCAACTGCCATAATATTATAATAAATTTCAAAGGGCATAATAACATTTTTGAAAACCTTTCAATAATTTACAATACACATATTATTTGAACGAATGATCATAATATATGATTCGTTAATTACAGTTGTAACACTTACCTATTGTACCTACCGATATTCAAATGTCTACATAACATTGTATATCATAGTCTTATTATACTATAAATTGTATTAATAATGAATACCCGATAACGGTATTTAATAAAATATATTTTTTCTTACCTGAACTTCATGCACGAGTTCTTGATCATCGAGAAATACGATTTTGCAGTGGTGTGTTCGGGCGCTGGTACAAAAACAGCCCATGTTGGATTCTTTTTATTATTAAATCTCGCCAAATAGATCTATAAATAAAAAAATAAGAACTTTTAATACTTTATTATTTTTGAGTTAAAACGAAAGATAAGCTAATTCTAAAGTACATTTTAATAATAAAAAGTCGTAGAAATATTTATTATAAAATTGTATTATTTCAGTTGAAAAAAATAATCAGCAAAACTTTTCACAGGCTATAAAAATCGTTTGTTATATTCGTATGTTGTCGTGTCCCTCGGGCGATTAATTTCTTTATTCACTGAACGTATAGAAGAATTTCAATGAGCCTTTTAAGGATATTAAATACACCCATTATATAGGACATTGTTTGCCCTTAGCATTTTAGTTTGAGATAATTTTTGCGAGTATAATTCTACAATGTTATCCGTTTTGCATATTGTATACAATATTGTTTATTTTGCGATCAAATGCGTTTATTCGATGACTATTTTAATGGAACCATTTTTTTTTTTTTATTATTCGCCTTCGATTAAACTGGATTTTTATGTTACCCACAACAATTTCCCATATGGTCAGTCAACTGGAATGGAATTTCGGGATATTGTCCCCGGGGAATTGCCAAGGGAATACGCTAGTGGAGCGGGGAGCTTTACAACTTAACCCACGGGACGTTGTCCAAAACATTCGGTCGTAAATGCGATTTACGCGAAATACCCCAAACTTTTACGCACGATGGATAAGCTAGTAAAAATAATACGAATGGATAAGATAGTGGTGAGAAGGGACTAGGCAGTAGTAGGCCGAAGGACAAGTTCTGAAATAACACATCCTTCGAAAACAGAAAAAAATTAACGGGATAACACTAACCTTTGGGAAACCGTGATTCCTTGGAGGCTTTCTATACGCACAAAAAATGATAAATCTCCTCGTCAAATTGTAAAAATGAAATGGTAAATATAGAAGCAGACGCGTGACCAGGGATTTCTAATGGGGAAACAATAAAGTTTTAATATTTAATCAGACAAATATCGTTACAAAAATATTATAATCGTATAACTAGAAGAGCCGGATGGGAGATAGCTTTCAACAAATATTTATTTTCCCTTGTGCTTTGTCTTGGGCAAGGAACAGAAAAACATGTTAAAAAGATAAATAATATATATAGTTATTGAGTTGCAATTTATATTGCTATCGTTTTGTTCGACTGTTCATTTATAAAAGGATATGAAAGTATACGTTGAAAAAATAATACTTCTATGAATTTATAAAACCTACAAATGTACATTTTGAATCAACAACTGCAATTCATTACAGAATGATAAGTTTTGTTAATTTTATAAACACTCGTGTTCTAATGCTGTTTAAACATAATAATATGCCAACAGCAAACTGATCATTATAACGAAACAAGCCAACCTAACTGGTATAGTAAAATCTTTGAATGTGTTTTAAACAGTGAAAAACTAATTTGGCTTCGTTTTACAGATTTTATTACCTACAGAGTACCTACAGATACAATTGAAATAACATATAAAAGTGAATTTTGGTTGTTTAAACTTCTTAGTTAACTTTTTAAAATTAGTTTTTATTTTAATCGTTTATTTCTGTCGTAAGTCACAGAGAATATTAACGTTGGTACATGTTATGCGTTAGTTAATATAAATACATTTTAACTTTGAAAAAAATTAATATCAAATGTTACCTACGTGTGTGTTTTATAAAAATGATTTTCGCTATATTTTAATTTAATTCGTTAACCTCATTTTAATACCATATAACATTTTTAAGCTAAAATATTATTTTATGTTTTTTGTTCATTTTGTATGAATAAAAGTATAAGACTAAATAACGTTTTTATTTTCCAATTAAACGTAAGATTTATATATTATATAAATAAAATATCAATATTCAATACAAATATATTATACCTACAAAGTTTTTCAGATAAATACAAACATTCAACGGATAAATTATTAATTGAGTCCAATTTTTATCACTACAGAACATAAAGTATAAACATTTTATGTATAAATTAAGTTTTCAAATAAAAATAATACTATGTAGCATTCCTTTTGGCTTTAGGTAACCCTAAAAATAAAATAGTCCATTTAACACGTATAGATCAATAGTGAATAGATCATACACTATTGTAAGAACAGTACATTTCTAGCTCGGAATCGAAAATATGTAGGTAGGTACAATGTACATGCAGATGGGCCACTATTTTCGTTTTTTTGTAAGAAATGCACAGAAATCTGGAACGTAGGTAGGTAAACAATGTGGTGTACCCTGCAGTGCTCGTAACACACTAAAATATCCAAAAATATAAAATATTTTTTGTTACATAAACCAACAATTATCCGTATTACGTGATTGTAATTGAATGTCAATTTCCAATATAGAATATAACATGACGGTATTCTATTATCTATTCAACTATTTCCGCTCTGCACTCGTATTGTTTACTATATACAGAAATATGTAATGTCCAGTTTTTAAAAATACTGACAGTATAAGTATTATACATATTAAACGCTAGAAGGAGCATGTCAACGACATGCAAAGGTTTAAATTTTTCAGTTTTTAACAATAACTCAATTCAGCGTATATAAAAACAATTGAAGGCAGGTTATTATGTAGGTATTATCTAATATTAATATTAGGTTAAGGTTACCTTATGCGCAACTTGGTCCATCAATTTTATAATTTTGATCCATACAATTATAATAATATACCTATCGAAATTGGAATGATATTTGTTAATCACATTTCAAATTTATATATTGCATTAAAATTTTAAATTGCTGTAGTGATTGTGCCAATTATTTGAACTATAAATATATAAGTGCATATCGTTGAATTCACATATTATAGTATTTAATAATACAAATTTGCATGTAGTTCTGAATTTCATAAATTTAATAATTTTAAATTCATATTTTAGATTACAATATCTGTAATTCTGATATGTTATTGAAATTAAATTATAGATATTAGTGCGTGTGGGCGGGCCACGTTCTTACCTGGAAATACCAGGCCTGACATTAAACATATTAATTTGGTCACATTTCATAGTACACTAAACAAAATTGATAATAATTCAAGAAAGGGTTGGTACTCCCGTTAATTCACGGAAACGATCCTGGAAAGAAACATTCCCGAGACACCAAAATACCGTAAAATAATGAAGCAAAACTGAGAAAATATAATTTTAAAATATAATTCGTTATTCAATCAAGTATAAACAAATTGATTATTTGCTTTTTTTTTAACATTAATATTGTTTTTCTACTTGGCGTCTTTAGTAAAAGACAACATTTCAACATATATTTTATATTGGCTATATTATTCTAAACTAGTACAATCCCGACAAACCAGAGACATATGGTAACTCTATATGGCCACCTCCCCATTAATTTTATCTCACTAGTTACCATGGCCCATGTATGCTGCCATACAGCTAATCATTGTACTTAAAATATGAAGTAATATAGGTACTTGCGTATATTTTAGGTATTATCCTTTACCTGTCTAAAATATATATGACCATATATCAATTATATCAAACCCATATAAATCTAAAAACTAAAAAGTTTTACAATTACTAGCGTTAAGTTTTTAATAATAAATAATACTATATAGGGAGTAGGCCAGTAGCCAATAGGGTATACAAGGTAATTCAATGCCTCAATAATGTATAGCAGTTTCAAATAAATTGATATTGATTTATAATAACTAATATAATATTTGGCTAAGGTCAATCTAACAGGCAATAATATAGTCTTGTAAATTATAATTAAATAAAATATAGCAAGGAGAGTACAAAATCACAAACTATGTGTAATAAAAAAAGTTTATATCATTATAAAGAATTGATGACATTTTTAAGAGTAATAAATACTTGAACTAACATTTTCCCGACATAGGTATATATAATATATTTTCAATTTTTAATTAAATATAATGCTAAATGTCAAAAGTTTTAAGGAATACCTATATTTTACTATGTGGTATATATTATATATAAAATGTTATTATAATTTATAGAGATATGAAGTAAAACAATTTCGAAGACGTTCGTTTTTGTACCATATAGTTATCATCAAATAATTTTTTTATACCCGGACGATTTCCTTTTTTACACTATACTCGATCTTTATGTTGATAATGCCTTTGCCTAGATTATGTTTACAAGTTCACGAAAGAAGCTTAACGAGCATAAGAACGCCCGAATTCATATTAAGAATGAATATTGGTATTAAGGATAGAAGTTACATAGGTAGTTGATTTTCTTTTTTTTTATTTTCAAATATTTATTGCCACTTTATAAAATTATATAATATATAATAACAACTACCTATATTATAATATGTAACTTACATGCGGGTGTAATACAATTTGTATTTACATTATTTGGTCAATAATTAAAATTGATTGTGAAATATATATATATATAATTTTAATATTTTTTATTCATGTTATTGAGCACTCAAACAAAAATAAATTGAATTAATTAATAAACATTTTAAAGTATTTATAGATCTACAATCTGCTGATTATGTCCAAAACTGTAAAATATACCTTGCATAAATGTGTTTCAGACTGCAAACATATTCATCGTTATATCTAAACGCACTATTCTTTTAAACTTAAACAAGTTTTTATAAGAACTGTAAACGGAATGTAAAAAAATCAAAGATACTAGTATAGGTACATTGGGAATCTTGAAATTAGTTTTTTTTTAAATTGTATTTCTTATTAATTTTTTTACCAACCATCGCACTCCGTATAACTATATGCCTATATAATATATGTATTATATTATTAATACAATACCTAACTATTATATGGATAGTATATAGTTTGGGTAGCTACGTAATAGACGTGCGTCGTCTGCCGCATGGCAAATTAACGCGCTGCGGGACCCGTTCGCATACGTAATAAATAAAGAAATATATAAATATAATATAGGTATAACAGCTATAGGTATAATTTAGGACCAGTAAGAAAAATCGACGGCCGTTAAAATTCCGTAATAATAGTTATGATGATGATAATAATATATGCTAAACCATGGCTGTTGAAACGGTACGTTATTGTTGTTTGCATTACAAATCGCCGCCAATACACGACGATACGCCACGGGATAAATATTTATCACACGCTCTAGTTGCGCTGACATAGTGTCTATAATATTATCTACGTCGCCACCCGCAGAGCTATTTCTTCTATAAACGTTCGATATGCGCGTCAAATGGTTCGTTAATACCGCTACGACGACGATGTAATAAGCCACCGGACAAGGGTTGTTTGGAAGACGTTTCGCGCAGTATTACAAACGTCAGATCTCATCAATTTTTTTTTTTTCAAACATTGATAGAAATATTTATACGAACCATTGACGACCGTACATGCCCAATACGATTCTTAATGTCTAATATAATATTGTTATAATAACAATATGATTGTATATTTCAGTACAGTACCTATCTGAATTCTGGATATACTAGTTATACATATGTAATTATTATGAGGTATATCATATAACCATAGAAAGTGGCCAAGTTAACGAACATAGTTAAGTTCAGTGAACACAATATCGTTAAGTTAGAAGTTAATAGTTAACAAGGATTTAACACGCAAAGATATGTATTTGTACATGGAAACGCCGCGTTTTTTTCAATAAAAATAAGTTACGATGAGTTTATTTATAGGTTATAAAAAAAAATGTTGCAATTATGTCAGGTACATGAAATAAGTATAAAAATAAAATTATTATTCCAACGAAAAACGTCGATTATACTTATACAATCATATATAAACAGTAGAAGAGGGAGGATATAATATAGCTTTTGGTAATTTATGTAAAGAACCACATGTACCTATTCAAATTATTTTTCTATTAGATGTTGTTAAAATAAAAATCACTATGGTTTTATTTCTCACTTAGAATTTACATTGTTAAATAATATATTATGACTTATATGTAAAGCGAAAAAGTTCATTGTTTTTCATCCTAATTTATTAAAATAGTTTGAAAAAATATGTTATAAAGGGGAACAACAGTTTTTTTACTTAGTGTGACTCTACAATGTAGAGAATATGCACCTGAGATGTCAAAAAGTTAATATTTATGTACTCGAATATTTTGAGAAAGTTTAAAAAGTAAAATAAATAAAAATAAATTGCCATATTTTATTTTTTTTATAAGTAGGTGTATTAAATTATGAGTAAATATAAAATTATGGCAATGTACTTTCAACACATATTCGTTTTTATAACATTTAATGAAAACTAGGATAAAAATTTTTTTATTCATATTAATATTATAGAATGCATAATATTATACTATAGGGCCTAGATACTAGTAAATATAGTATAATATTTATACATAACGTAACACGAATATAATCACTCTTCATAATTTACTATTATAAGTATTCACTTTTCTTAAAAACATAAGACAATTAAAAAAATAAAAACCATTCCATCTCAATGTGAAATAATAGCACCTATTATAAAAACAAAATAAGTACACAATGCTAAAAAACAAAGCTCTAGTTGTTGAAACTTCAGTAATGGTGTAGCTACATGCAGTATAAAAATATTATGGTAAATACGTATACACTATAGGTAGGTACATAATACAAAAAATATCGTTTTTAATTTATATAATATTATTGAGTAATACAATATACATAGGTCTCTTACATAGAATATATATTTTATAAAAAAAAAATACCATTAGCATTACCATTGATCAACAGTCAATAATGTTAAACTTTAGTCTCAATTAGAATTACACGACTTTGTATTCAACATTAGCTTAAAGTTTACAGTAGCAAACTGCTGTCAGACAAATATATTTTCGCTTTACATATAATATTATCTATTAGGAGAGGTACCTTTGTGCTCAACAGAAATTCGGGCCAGAGGAAATTATACTAAATTCAATAATATTCGTATACAGACAAACGATTAGATTCGTTATAAAATTAAACTTTAGAACTGTTAATGATACACCGTAATCGTAATAATAATTTAGTTAAATTGCCTGATAACGTCAGAGTTTTGATACGGTCATTGTTGACAGTGGTGGCGGTGGCGGCGGGATGTCTGCCGTTATTAACGCATAATATAGTACAATGTATATGAGACACAACAAAGAGGGCAACCGCGGATCACACAATGGATATACCGGGGGATCCGCGAGGGGGACGTAAATTACCGATAACCAGATCATCTTTATAAAGAGCTTGAACTCGTCCGTTTTCGATTTCTATACAAACACCGCTGACTAACTGTATCCGTTTATATGGCGTGTTTTCAACCTTTTTAAATAAACTAGTCTAATACGCGATGGCGAGCACTATAATACGTATAGTGGCTGGGTATTTATAAAACGTTATTTTTCTTTCTCACTTCTCTCTTTCACTACCTCTCTCTCTCAATCTCTCACTGTTTCACTACGCGCAGACACCGACAACATACAAACGTACACACATGACCACCGTAAGAGGTCGACAACCTGTTTTGTATATACATATCAACCGCGGGAGAGGTCAAGACTATAATACTACGGCGACGAAGCTAATTTTATTAATATAGTATCCAAAATCATCATCAAGTTGTTGGATTACTTAAACATTTTTTATCTTCCCTTATCACGGTGGATTTGTTAAATTAATATAATATATCAGTATGTAATCACGATAATTATACAAACAGGCGTATGATCAAACAATAAACAAAGTGTATACAGCACCGTGATGTATTGTTATTATTGTAAATGAGCTTAATTCGATTGCACAAAGCGCACACATTATACGCTATATAATATACGTTAACAATAATCGGCGTTGTGGAGAGGGGGTATTGTGTACACATATTATATACATTATACGACTATATAGTAGTCTGCAAATAGCAAACAAACGCACACGAACAAGGGGAGAACCACATATTATACAGATCGGCTGCAGACGGACGGCCGGTGCATAATTTGTAAATGCTCTTGTTCTCACGTACCATTGCCGATCAAATCATATCGTTATTGTTGATCCAATATGCAATCTAATAAATGGGGCTTATCATTTTTCCACCAACCGATATAATATATTTTTTCAGCCATAATATGTAAATTGCTCACCACGACCATGCTACTAAATGTATAACCAAAATAATCTAGTATGCAGTTTAATAATATGTTCATACTATATTTAATCGTCTTAATATTGCTTTTGCAGTATGTACCTAACAGATTGTGTAAGTAGATTTCCATTTGATTTATTTTTTGTACCCGCTTATATATAATTCATAATAATAATAGATATTTATTATACGAAATAAGTTTAACGTGTTAAATATATAGGTTACCTCTTTTTGATAGTTATTAAATTACTTGCTTAAAATTAAAAGTAACAAAAAATATTATAATCTACCAATTTTAATACTTATATTATATTTTGCAATGGGCATTAATAATTAATAACAAAACGCGTTCATGTGAAATATGTATTTATTTATTCTAATTTCCAAGAACTCCCTTATAAATTCGTAATATTATTACTCAAAAAAAAAATGAAAAGTTTTTTAAAAAAGAATCACGTTTTCTGTACACGTATATCATAGACTTTTTAGTTATAAGAGTCGACGTTTTTATGATCTAACGAAATTCTAATTATGCTGTATGTACTATATATATATATATATATATTATATAAAGCAGCATTGTTGGTTTGATAATATCATTGTGCATTAGTTCATAAAAGTAAATGACCTTATAGTTTTTTTCTTTTGTATTTGTATAGTACTTTTCATATTTTCCAACTCCGTGGTGGCATTAAAGCGTACTAGAACACAATCGTGAGAATATTTTAAAATTTAAATGAGATAAATCCAGATCGCCTTTAACATCGGCCGGACGTAGTTTATAATTATAAATATTATTATACTGTTTTATGTTTCAATTACTCTCGGCATCATACTTCAATATAATACCTAGCTAGTATTTCATCAAACACTAGCTGATGGAAAAAATCATAAAAAAATTACATTCTAAATGCATTAATCTGCATAAAATACAAGTGATAATTACAACGCATGCAGGGTTAAAATCTGAAAGTTTTAAGAGTTTCCACGAATGTGTTACTAAAAACAAATGTAGACATTCTGAGACTATACGTCTTCAACTCGGACCAAACATGTTTAAGTTCTATTAAGTAAAGTAAATAAAAGCAAGTAAATCTAGTGCACTAAATAAACGTATAACATTAAAACTACATATAACTAAATTGTAATTATTTGTATAGTTCACACAATCACACAGTTGTATCATATCAAAATAGGTATGAGGAACTTATATTATATATGTATATCATATTATTTATAGTCGTATACTCGTATTCATAATATTATTTAAGAAAGACTTCGGATTTTGGTGGACATAATATACATCCTATAAAATTTCGGCAATGACTCGTGTGAATATACATGCAATAAGTATCATTATGAACACGTCCCGAGCACAATAACATATTTATGTTAAACATTCAAGTAAGATTAACTAGACGTGAGCATTACATGTAAGTATAAAATATTTTCTATTTCATATATATTTTAAGGTACCTACCTATATTATAACGTTATATTCTTCGCTGTTCGTCTAAAAATGTTAACTGAAAAGTTATAATATCATTACCTACCTACTATACACATATTTGTTATTAACATTTAAAGACGATTATTGTATATAAATATAACATTATAATAACGACGATGAAAAAAAAAACAATCGACCCAAACGTGGCTCATTGGGTATAATCGACAACAGTGGCGGATTAATATCCGACCGACGTGTTTGCATTGTGAGCCGGTCACGTATCTCAGAAACGTCACGATTTCCAAACCATCATATCACGCGCACGCTCGCTCTCAGAGAGCTCTTGACCTCCAATGGCTATTGTTCACGTATACACACACACACACACATACATACATACATACATACACACATATGTACATACGTAATACACTCGTATCTAACCCTAGGTTTTTCAAAAATATTATTAGGGTTACTACACATAATGCTATCAACAGAACTACCTGCTTGTAATATTGCGAAAAAAAGCACATGGACATGGTTTAAAAAAAATAACAATTTCGATAAAGATACGATATAAAAAAATAGAATTTTGGCGGGAATAAATGTCCAAACGAGTTTCCTATTCCGGTGTTGATAATAATTATTGCGATGTACATGACGGACCGTGCGTGAAGAGGGAGAGACAACACTGACGTATGCCATCAGATAGACAGCAGGTGCCGTCAGTCTCCCAACAGACACCTGTTCTATACACGGCGTACAGGTTATAGCAACAAGACGATTACAATTATTTAGAATAAAAGAACCGCGTAAAAAACAATTTCTCCAATGACTTTCTATCTCGAGTTTTATTTATAAAATTTAAATAAAAACCAAACACTATTTTATATATTAAAACCAACTAATTATATCGTTATTATTCTTCGTTCAGTATCTTCGTTCAGTAATGACATCTACCATCTAAATGTTAAGTGTGTATATATATTAAAATACCTAATACTATTTATGTGTATAGTAAGTAGGTACCTAGGAACCTAATAATCGATGCCATGGTACGAAGTTAACTTCCGAGTTCAGACGCTATAGTCTATAACTGCTTTTTAGGTTAATGTAATCTTTACGTAGCCATCCGATTCCCAGTGAAGTGCAACGTGCACACTGGCCATATACGACTTTTTCCTCTATGCTGCAATCGTGACAATACTTCTATAATTGGGTACTTTCTCGTTATATTACTGAACAAATTCTTACGAAAACTTGCTATGCGTAGTAAAGACTTAACCAAATGATAAGTAGATCATTTTACAAATTCAATAAACAAAATTTTTGAAAACACTGTGTGCAGCAAATAGCAATAGGTACTATAGCAATAACCTCATAAACATAATATTATACGCTTAAGACATATAACGGCGTGATAGAAATGCCAACGACTTTCGAGTAAAATTTATTTTCAATTTAAATAAATGAATAATTTTTTCGCATGGAATAATTATTTATAATTGCGTACTTGACGCTGTCATAACTAGAATACTGTGATGTAAACATTATTTATATATATTTCAACTTTAGGTACCAACCTTATTAAAATTCTATTGTTAATAAATAGTTTTTATTTCTTAAAACGTGAAATTCTACTGGCGTCAAAATATTTGATTTATATATTTAATGCATATTTTGTTATATATATATATTCTATACCAGTTAATATAATACACTAAGCAACATATGTCTATGAAAATAAATAAATATATTAACGCTGACATCTAGTCCAAAGAAACAGTGAACTATTGTGCACACCTTGAAAGAAGATAATGTAATATATTATATCCGATTCTACGATCCTTTCTCTAATTATCGTCTACCAACAATAGCATTGTAGTTACTGAATCGATATAGTGTCTATACATGATGTGGTTATATTTCCGTTAGGTGGCATATATGAATTTCAGTGGATTTACGATTTTCTATTGTCAGATTTTACGACTTACAATAACAATCCGATGCCCAGAGAAAAACACTATTTTCACGACTGTTATGCTCTTGTGAGTTATGAGTATATGCTCCAAATGGACTCCGGAGTGTTCTATTAATCACTGATATTTTATTTCACTAAGTAAAGTGCAACTTGATGTCAATATACAAACAGAGAATGGGCAGTAAAAAAAAATTAACAGAATGTAGAGCTTAAGCTGAAGAATCTTATATTAAAAATCGAATGTTTAATAATATAATATTTAGTTAAGCTAATAAACTCCTATATTTTAAAATAACCGTTAGATGCCTTATTGGATTTAGAATTCCATTTTGCTACTGGACCAAACCAACTCTCAGACTACTTAGCCATTTGTTAAGATCGTTTACACGTCATACAACCTGTGTTTGAACTTAAATTGGTTATCCGACGTTATTTGTCTACATATTGTATATTTTAATTGTTTTAAAACTTTACCTAATCTATTCAATAATAAATGTTATGAAAAGATAATTATAATTTAAAAATTAAACTTGAAATAAAAAAAAGTTTATGAAAAATGCCACTATAATCATTATATAATATTTATAATGATTAAGAAGCCAGACAATAGTTAGAGTAAATAGAAAGAAAAACTAATAATAAAATTGATTTTTTTTTATTGCAATTTTATAGAAAAAGACTAACATAGGAGATAGGCCTTAAACATTTTATACTCTAAAGACAAACGGTGCGATAAAAATCCATAGTAGAGAAAATGTTTATTGTAACTATAAAATTCAATTAAAGACAAAGAGTTTAACAATATTGATTTTATAATTTATACTAATAAAATTAATATTATTAGATACCTAAACAAATATGAACAAATTTAGAACGTAATTTGACAATTTCAATACATTCCCATACATATATTATTATTGCAATAATGTTCATTCAAACCCTATTTTTTTGTTTATTATCCCTCATTTTGAGCCCGTGGAAACACTATAATAATATATTAAAAAGCTTGTTTTCAAAAAAAATCAATCTTAATATTATACAAATATAATATTACCTAACTATTACCTATCTATTAAGTCGATGGAGTTCGTGGAAATTTAACTTTAAGTTTAAAACTATATTCATGAACCTTATACGAGTTATACGAATAACACTTATTATTTTTCCTAAGATCTTATATATTATTAATACAATTATTTTATGACATTACTATGTAGTAATGTTTTAAGTTTCTCGTTGAACCAGAACAAACAGGTGATGACATTCAAAAAATGTATTAACAAGGGGAACGCATCACAAAGTTGTCTTTTTTGAGTCATCTGGTCAACCGGAAAGTCGTCAATGCCCCAGACATATTTATTGTTTGTTAGGTACCAACGCCATTTCCCACTTCCCTCCACATAATAATTTATCTACCATTAACCGTTTAACCGTGTTTATTGTCAAAGAGTTCCCATTTTGTCAATATCCTTTGTGCATGTTAACTATTTTTTTTCCAAGTGTGTATTATTAACAGTTTACTCTGATATAATCATTAATCAAAAAAAATAAATTTTCGATTTATACAACCCTGTATCCTTGTCGTTTATTTAACATCAAAGGAAATATATATTGAAATGTAATTAATTTTTTTTTTAATTTTCTTATTACATATGTGTACAAACAATTAATTCAAAATTAATTATCTCTAGAAAAATGACAACAATGTCCGAAAATCTTTTACAAATTTAAACCATGAAATGTAAAAATGTACACACAATTGTTCAACGAATATAATATACAATATACTATAACTTATAAGAAGGTGCGTACACAAATTTATGTATAAAGTTTTGTTTCTAATGTGAACCCAAGTTATTATTTCGAGTTTTGAATTCATTCTTGTGTTAAAGCTCAATACATACAATTTCGATTATCATCAATGATAACTTTAACAATTTTCTATATCTGTTTTAGTTCACTATTACTTGTGTATCGTAAAATGTAAATTACTGTTTGTTGTATAATAAAACTTTTGTTGTTTTATTTATATTTATTGTGTCACTCTTAATTTGTATACAAATATAATTTCTACGGTTCATTATCAATATTTATCCATATTGATATTAATTTAATAAAGTGTGATGCATGTGTTGGAGATGAGGAAATATTTTTGTGGAAATTAATAAATGGGCGCCTATTACAAATTATATTCCATCGTAATTGTGAAAACAGCTAAAATGGACGAATATCCCATAATACCAGCCTACTAGTATACTGGTTAAATATTAGAATTCTGGTGAACTTAATAATAATAAACTTGTATTAATGATATAGATTATATTACACAGCAATATGTCCCATAATATACTTAAGTTCCATTATTTGCAATAAACTTAAATATTTAAGTTAAATGTTCAACAAAACAAAACAAAAAAATCCAACAACGTTATTGGTTCATATACTTTACTGTAATAATATTCCACACGGATCCTGCACAATGTGACAAACGAACACCAGTAATATAATATGGGTACAATACACGATATACGTCATGTCAAGACGTCAAGTCAAAAGTGACTAGGTTAGTATCTAGTGTCAACGACGTCATCATACGGACCAACTATATTATATATAATAAATATTTTGTAGATACTACAGCAATACAGCATGAATAAAATAGGTAGATGACCGTTAAAAATATCAAATTAAACCCAAAAAATATTAAAAATGAAAGTACACGTAATTTATAATGATTATTGATTCATAATGGTATACACCAATAATATTTATCAGAAAACATGTCTTTATTAAGACTTCAAGTGCAACTTAATTAAAAGTGACACATTTTGTGTCATGTAAACTGATAACTATATTACATATCTATGACATGTATTAAATATTGATACAAGTACCTACACGTAACCACACATACAAAAAAATATTAAAAAATAGAAATACCTACTTTATATCTATTTAATAATGTTATTAAACATGAAATTGATAGACAAATAGATAAATCCTTAAAACTCGTTTAATTATTTAAATACATATTATATTTACAAGTTTGTACGTTAAAAGATTAAACCTGATTACAGATAGGATAATACCAAAAAAGTACAGATCAGGCAACTCACTAGAGTTATACATTTTGAAAATTTTCGAATAGTTTTGATTTTACATATATATTAATGAAAAGAAAGATAAATAAAACTATATGTTGAAAATGTTTTGGTGATTTGTATAATGTACTATTATAGTGTATAATATTATGTCATTCACGTTCGATAATTATAGGCATTAAGACGATGTGCAATGGCCAATGTGCGATATTCGCACCTACAGACGTATATTAATTAGCATGGAAAACTAGTAAAAAAGAAAAAAAGTTTTCAGAAATACAAAATCATTAGGAGCACAATACATGGGGGGAAATGTCGTTGACTCGAATCTGCCAATTATTGAATACGATGATTAAATTTAAAAAAAAAAAACAGAAAATTTCGTTTTTGCCATCATATATAATATTATAATCTGCGTAAAGTGGCACCACAGATAACATTATTATCATGCATTGATATGTATCAGAAATCACCGCCAATCGCCGAATTATAATAATAATTATATTACCATTCATCAGATACCTACCACAAAATCATACGCTGCGACTTAGACGAGGAATTTGGAAATGCCGGCGGCGCGGAGAACTGAGTACCTATATTGGCGTCGCGCGACGACAGTGGCCTGCACCATAGGATATTATATGCTGCGCGCGTACGTCGCGTGTCCGTCACGTTTCCAAGTCTCCGTTTGCCTGTAAATTGGCCAACGTCGCCATCACGCGAACACCATATAATGTATTATTGTAATAATGTATTACTCGCCTCGCAACTATCTCGAATTTCTGTGTCTGAAAATCGCCAAACAGCAAACACAATATTATCCTACTGACGATGAAAAATATTTTTCGTATATATTTTTACCTATTCATTAATCATCGCTATAGCGCTTTGTACGGAAACGCCACACGCACATCTCCACATTTATTGTACGCACTGAAATGTGTACGTTAAATTTTAATAATAACGAAACCATTATCAAGGGTTGGATCTTGACGCAGACGAGTGGGTATGAAATGCGTGTGGAAAATATACACTTTCAGTAAATATACAAAAAATAAAATTGAGAAAAAATCCTTGAGCTATAAATTATTGCTTTGATATTATATAGGAGCTGAATATATTGATATAATGTATATATAGTGATAACGTTGTGTTAATGTATACAGAAATTTACACTTGGGACTCTTATTGCATATAGACTTACATTTGAGTTCGTCAAGTGGATGTAAAATTATTAGGTTACGAAAAGTATAAAAAAAAATTGCACAGCTATTATAATAAATTTGACTGGAAAATAATCAATAACCAATGGTAAATTTTAAATATATTATCTATCCAATTCTATTAATGATGTATTTTTGACAATATACGGTCTTTATAATATTACTTATATAATATATTATGTCTTTTAAGGTCTAAAATGTGTAGGTACCTACTAATTTTTGTAACTTTTTTTCGTTCCTATGCTTAAATTATAAATTGTATACCGATTGTATACCTACTAAATATTTGATTATTAATGTTTTACAATATTATATTATGTTATTTTAAATTAATAAATATATTTTTAAATTATATGCTAATAAGTAATAAGTAATAACTAATTATATTTATTTTAATTAAAATGGATAATGAGCTGAAATAGTAAATACACATGTGTTCTGCATTAAAATCTACAACCTTGAAATCTTAATTATACTTATGTTCAGTGGTTATAATAATAATCATATACATTCTAAAATAACATTATTCACAAAATAATCCCGCAAAGAAGTAAGAACCAAAGTCAAGGAGACTACACTACTAAAAATTATATTTGGATAATATTATAATTACAAATAATATTACAATTTAAAAGTATTATACTGCTAAACGTATATTCTATAACATTATTTTATTACCTATCTAATAGAAACTAGTGATACCTGATACACAAAAGTGCAAAATATTGTTTTAATTCGAATATAACATAAATTAACTATAAATATCTAACTATTATGTTTTTTAATTAAAACTATTTTTAAAAATACTAAGAAAATATACATATGGTTGGTAATGATTTTTATTTAATAGACCTAGCTATTGTTTTTGGTAACACTACGACTCCACGAGTATTAATATAATAATATAATACAAGCAGATCTAACACATTATAAGAAGGTGAATTAAACTGAAACATAAAACCTATAACTAAAGTGACAATACCTATAAAGATACTGATATTATTTTAATTTATTCTGTACCTACACTTGCGTGTATACGTTGTTAATTTACATTCTATACACCTAAAAACTTGTATTGCATTACTAAAGAATTTAACGTTCAATTCAGATATTCTGAAGTATAAATTATATTTAAAAAATATTAAATTAAAATAAAACGTTTTAAAAATTAAAGGTGGTTAGTTATTAACATACTAATATTCTACCTATTTCTCATATGATATAATGAACTTAAAATAATTTCTAAAAAATTCAACTTTTTTATAAATATTAATAATTTTCATAAAATAATATTAAATTATTAAGAACAAATGTTATTTAAATATTTAGGTATAATGATCATATATTATCTATATTGAAACTAGTTATGTATTCAACAGGTAATTATATAAATGAAATAGTAATTGACTGTATATTATTGTACATGAATAAAACTATAATATAAAAAAAAATAATTTCTTTTAATATTAAGATAAATATTTAATGTAGAACAGTATTCTAGACTTATTTATAGGATAAATCTGAGGATAATCAAAATTAATATTATCCATCAAACGTTTTTGTCTAATTGTTTATATAATAATATGTAATACCGATATCCCTATAAACTGACAATCACAGAATAATACCTAATTATTATTTTAAAGCATTTAATTACGTAAAAATGAATTATCATTTTCGATAACATAAAAATTACTGCTAATATTTTTATTTTTCAATGGACTAACCTCGATCACAACGACTGGGCCCACCACTTGAGCAACAAAGATGCGGATATTCTGCTGTACATCGGGTATTTCGTAATTTTTCCGTCCGTCAAATATAAAAATAATAATAATTACTAATCACGAAAATATTTTAAACACACACACACACACACTCAAAAGCACACACACACATACACATACACGCACGCACGCACGCAGAAACGATTTACAAAAATAATGAACGCCAATGCCGATATAAAATTTTTAAAAAAAATAATCAAAAAACTTAAGAATAAGCCACTAAATAATAATAAAAATAAACACGCCCGGCGTACAGTACGAGAGCATCCGAAGGACTACTCACATGGAGTGACTCGGATGGCTGCTGGAACGGCCGCGCGGCGGGAACGACGCGGAGAACAGGTGAACTGGAGTGCCGCCGCCGCCGCCGCACGGCGCTGCCAACATTATATATATCTATGTATTCGTATGTGTAAACTATAATATAATATAATAATATATGTGTGTGTGTGTGTGTGTGTGTTGTAGTCACTATAATGTTCTCGGAATATATTACATAAGTCATTACTCATTAGTATTCCATTGGCCGTCGTGTCCGTCGGTCCGTGCAGACATTATAATCACAAACATTCGTAAATATTTTCACGATTGTCCGAGGAGAACTCACCGACATAATATAAAATAAATAAATACTACGTCTCGTCAAGTTATTATTATTTTAATATTTTTGATATTTATTCGTTGTATATGGCAAATGTTTAGACTGCAGGAATTAAGAAAGGGGGATGACCAGATGACGTGATATTATCAACTACCCTAGCCGGGATTAAGCTTGTCGTCGTTTTCGCATAGTTATCGATAAACACACTCAATTCACCCCTCGACGTGTCCGACTACGCTGAAAAATGCTCTAATTAAAATTTATGATAAAACTTCAGTAGTATAACCTACCGAGTAGATTTTTACGTTACATTTGTAGTAAACGCATCCTAGGCAATGTGCGGCACACATAATGTAAAATAAATCAGACAAATTTCATGAATATAGAATATATTATAATATTTAAATATGTGTAGGACGTACTCAAAGTTAATAATGAATGTATTAAATCAGATACCAGCTCAACCATGGGCAGTGGCGTCATTTCAGTTTTTGAGAGGGGGGCAAAATTTTTGACCGGCCCAAAATAAAACTCAAAAAAAAAAGCTCGCTAACATTTACATTACATTACATTACAATATTGAATTTTTATCTCAATACAAATACCCTCCTTATACATAATTGTATACTTACTAGTTAGTATCAAAAGTTAATATCATAAGCATACAGGTAAGTAACCCATTTTTTTGAGAGATAACAATAACTAAATAATTAATACATATATGTAGAGGTTACTTAAATATATTACCTATTAGCTACTATATAAAGGCCCAAAACTAGCCCATACCCGGCCCGACAGCTGACCGCTAATGACAAAGTGTGAGGGGGGGGCAAATGCCCACCCTGCTCCCCCTCACCACAACCCCCAAATGACGCCACTGACCGTGGGTCTGTATTTGACGCCAATAATGAAACAATATTTTCACGGTTTTTATCGTATAATAATAATTGTAAGTAAACTTACATATTGCATCAAACGTAAGAAGGAATATAAAACATATTTGAAATTAAAACCCAATAATTTTGTTAGAGTTCACAATTTCACATGTCATTTTAATGCATATAATACATAATGCATTTCCAACAGATAATAGTAGCGGAAATATAACAACTTAAAATATTATATTCTACGGGAGAAATTCATTATTATTTAAATCTTAAAACAAAAATAATATTATAAAATAATAACATACAATGTACGGATATTTAATAATTGTATACTAAAAAGTTATACCAAAAATTAGGAAAAAGACCTATGCTGAGAATATAATCTCTTTCATTATACAAAACAACTATTTTCTTATTTTATAAAAATCTAAATATTATAATTCATTTTGTATAGAATTATGTTTATCTTAAATATTTATAGTAATTTACTTTTCAATTACCTTAAGAATATCTATTTTTGAAATGATTGAAAAATGTTTATTAAAAGAATATCTGCAATATCATAAGGTATTAGAAAATTGGATCCACGACCGTGGTGCACCAGAATAGCCTATTTATAACGCCGTGTGATCACAGCAATTTTATTATTAAAATGCATTATAGAAATGCAAACATAAATATACATCATTTTATTGAGACATTGATTTATTTAAGTTCATTAAATATAATAATCAGTGGTGCATAAAAAATTAGAAAATTATTGCTTTGGAACCGTATTATCATGGAGAAATACCGCATCGGAAACAAATATTGTGGTTTGTGTTGTATTTTTACTGACACAATTTAACTCACGCTACCGAAACTATTGTTGTATATTTATATTTTAATTTTCACAATTTATACACAATAAATATAGTTTATATAAGTATATAATATATTCAAGCCCGGATTAAAGATCAATTGGGCTCCGGGATAACATTAACTTAGGGGGCCCCTTTTCAACTTTAGTTTAAAATAATTGTATCATTACATTTTAACGACTTTATATTATTGTATAATTTTTCACTATACAAAAAATATACAGGATGTATTTTATGTCATTGTAAGCGGCTTTTTTTTAACAATTGTGGACCGATGATATGGAATTTCGTTAAAACAAAAAAGACGTGTTTCTCTCTTTGTAACAGGCAATTTTTTTATAACATTTTCAAAATTTTGAAACACGCAGTTGTACCAATAATAAAATCGATTTTATTTTTTCAAATGGTAACCACTCTTTTTTTTATGGATTCTGGTAAAGCTTTTTTTCTGAACATTTTGACAGTAAAATGATCAATTTTGGTTCACTAGGCTGATAAGTGATAACTATGGTCCTCTAAATTTTAGTATAATATGCATTAATACTTTTAACTGGAATACCTAATTGACAAGAGCTAAATATTTTTTACTTATAACCACCTTTAAACCCTTATATACTTAAATAATTAAATCGGTAATCCAAAATGCTCAAAAAAAAAAACAAACAAACAAAATTGTTGTCAAACAAAGTTCATTATTTATAGTAATTTTTCGTGATATATAATTGAGAACAATTTTATTTTATAATTATTAATAATAATTTACCTACATACCTATTTACATAATTTTTTTTTAAACTGTATTAGACGCGTTAAAAAAATATTTTTTGAGGATAAATATGGGCCCCCAAAATCAATGGGCCCCGGGACCATGCCCCCCATGCCCCTCCCCTTAATCCAGGCTTGAATATATTATGTTATGTATGATAATAATCAAAACGTAAGCATTTTTATTTTTTACAAATGTTGTAATCGAATAGCATAACTTTCGTAATTGATTATTGGGATGGCTATATGTTTTGCAGTATTAGCAGTGGAGGCAAACTTATAGTCCATGTGTAGTGTAGCTTCAGCTAAAATTGTTACTCGACGGTAACAATAAGCTATCGCTAGCTTAATTTTGAATTTCGCTCGGAAATCCTTCCATCACAAAATTCTAAAAAAGTAAATTTTGTATTAAAAAAGTCATCAACAGGTATGACACCAACACCAAAGTTTGAATAAGCATTTTCCAAATTTTTTTATTATCGTAAAGATCGTATAATTTAAATAAATAGTATAGCGCAGTTTGGGGCGTTAAAATAAGCTCCTTCCTTTCAAAAATTGAAGTAACATGAACATCGTTTTAAAAACGGTTTTCAATTTTTTTCCTAGTTAGAACAAACATTTTTGACAATTTTTTATGCCAAAATTATTACTTGATGGTGCCACAAACTATCTAGCTTGGTTTTGAATTTCGCTCGGTAATCCTTCTACCACAAAATTCTAAAAAAGTAAAAATTGTATTAAAAAAGCCATCAACAGGTATGTTGCCAACACCTAAATTTTTAAAAAGTAACATTTTCCTAATTTTACAAACCCATACGCTTACAGAATTAATATTACCAATATTTAACCCGGCGTAGGTCGTATATCACATACTTAAATAATAATACATTTACATGAACTAAACTGTAAATCTAATTACTAATTTATTTATCAATTGCTTACATTTATGTAAAACAGCCAGAATGGTTATAAATTATAATATATATCAATATATAACATACCGGCCAATATGTAATATTAATTATCGTATAGGAGAAGACTAATTGATGATTATTTTCAAGGTACCATATATTATTCTCAAAAAAAATATATTTACGTTTTTGGAAATGTTTTTTTTAACATTATTGAAAACAAAATACAAATAAATTATTATAATATTAATTATTTAGGTATATTAAGTTTTTACTGTTAGATTTTATACGTCTTTATAATTCCGGAACTGGTTTGTTATCGCGCTTAACCTGGGACCACTGATTTAGCATGAAATTGTACAAACGTCCATCAACCTTATAATCGACAATTGCCTCGTACAATGTTCATAAAAAACTAATCAAATAATTCGATGACTCTCAACAAAAAGGAAGTGTGTATTAAGCACTATGTATGTATATTATAATCAACCCAAATAATCGAACATTAAAGCTGCAATCACAATTGTTCGTGCACTGTAATACTCTCTACTAAATTTCAGAAATAATATATCTATCCATACCTAATCTATATAAGTAATTCGTATTTGTAATAAATAGAATAAATTACATTATAGTCAAATAATTAAACTCGTTCAAAATTCGATTTGTATAATATTTTCAAATTTATTCTTAGAAACACACTACTCTTGGATAAGGACGCGTCCAAAAACGTCGATAATATTATAGGTACTTAACATAAGGATTTTCGCCCATATTTTAAAAAAAAAACTCGCATATTATATCAGAAATTAATAAATTGTCACAGCGCGCTGCAATCCGTAGTGGTAGGTGTAGTCGTGGAAACACGATGGTCTGACATAATATTAATATAATATTAAATATTTTTATTATATCGTCACATCTTTGTCGCGTTAGTCGTATTTTCGTTACCCCCGATCGACAATAGTCTAATAACAATATATTGTTAATATATTTTCATCGAAGTCACAGAAAACTGCGTATACAATCACGCCATGTCGTGCGGCCCATGCAAAGAGGCGGTCGAATGCGAAGAAATCCCCGAGGAGGACGCTGAGTATCAGGCGCTGACGGAGCTGTACGACCGGATGTTCTGTTCGCGGGGCGATGCATGCTGTCCGGCCGACGTCGGCAGCGACGCGTTCGGTCCACTGCTCCAGAAGGACGCCGAGCGTGGTCACTGCCAGTGTTTGCTGACGTCGTCGCCGGTCGACGCGCCGCAGGAGGCACCAGCCACCGCCCACGACTATTGCGCCGACCCGTCGTCGATGTGCAACTCGCCGATAAAGCGCGCCGACCGACTTCTGACCGCCGCGTTGCTCAGGCAGCGGAAGGACGGCAGTGGTGGCGCGGCGGCTGAGGGTGACGTCAAGCATCTGACGGACGCGGTGCCCGCGTTCAAGTCGTGCAAAGCCCGCAAGCCCGGCGCTATCAACTCCGCGCTGTTCGGCTTGGACCTAGAACACTGGATGTCCGCGGCCACGGCGGGCGATGGCCGCGACGAAGGCGCCAAGCGTGCCGCCTATGACCTGGCCGCGGCTGAGGCACACTGCAAGCACAGCGGCGCCGTGGAGGCCGCCGAATTGGCCGTGCATGTCGAGCCAGCCAGACACCTGGCCGAAGTGGCCGCCCGTTTCGGCGCCCAGACGTACAGCGGCGGCGTCGGTGGCGGCAGCGCGGATGACTGCTCCGGCGGCTCCGGCGGCGACAGTACGCCCGTGGTGGTCGTTGCATACGTTGGCAACACCTTCCCGTCGCCGTCGGACGACTAAAAGACGTGCCCACCCGGTGGCCGTCCCGATGTCGCCGGAATGGCGAACAATTAAATATGTCGTACCTACAAAAAAATATTATTTTAACTTCGTCGTAACTTTGTAACGTTCATATTCCCTCAATAATATTGTGTTGTGTTTTTATAATAAAATCGTAATAACCCTATAATATGTATAGCATGTCTTAAAATTATTGTTTTCATAAAATAATTCCATATGGACATTATTTATACCATCGGGGTCAATTTTTCCTTCGAAAACCTTAAATTATAGTTAGGTATAACTGAACGTATTAATAATAACAATATGCTTAATATGCAGTAATGAGTAATAACAGCTTTATCTTAACTCTTAAGGTTATGAAATGTTCAATGTTTGGTACGAAGTGACCAACAAAGCCGCATGCACACAACAAAGTGGTAACTAAGGGGTGCATATAGCATCCTCGAATAACTTAATAATTATACTAGTGAATATAGTGAAGTAATTTGAATAATTCAACGAATACAAAAATGTACCTATATAGGTTCGGACTATAATAAATGTATACAGATTTTATAGACATCAATACATCATTAACGAAAAAAAATACATATATAATATACCTACATGATTGTGTTCTATTAAGAATACAAATTATTAAAATCATCTTGTTTAATATATTGTATAGGTACCTATATAGCGTCCCCGTTCATGCAAAACACACCAAGTCCAAAAACATGAATCAGCTTTTGAAATGTTTTCAAGCTTTAAATGTATACCATATGTAACCAAATTTTTTTCTTTCTTTTTTTAATTGAGTTTCCCTTAAGGGAAGTAGCTGTTAATGAGTAGTTGTAAATAATATGACACTGTGAAATTTATAGCTCTTATTATTGTTAAAATACAAATTTCTAAGTCGATTTTTTGACTTAGTGTACTTTGCATGAACGGGGACGATAGGTAGTGTTTAAAAATTTCATGAAATATTAATTTATTATACCTAACGTTTTGTTCACTTATGTTTTTCTTTCTAATACCTATAACTGTTGAGCTATAATAATTTTAGTATTGGAAGCTAAATAATTGATAAATAATAATATAACCATCATTAATATTTGTATTAAAAAAATTCAATGTTTCACGTTTTTGTGAAGTATTTCATACTTCAAACACTATACCTAATACAGGTTTAGGTACTATAATATTATATACCATGATACAAATATAAGAACGATTTTCAAATGTAGGTATCACTGTTAAATATTGAAAAAGAACTGAAAGTATTATCATTAATACATATCTTGTAACTGATGAAGACAGGATTATTGCTTTAGTATAGTAACTTATTATTAGACGATTTTTTTATTTTATTGTAATTAAAAAACGAATGACTGTAGATATTTGAAAATTTCACTGAATGTTAATATTTTCATTTTTTTACACCATAAAATTTTCGAAATATTTTGACTCTTTTTGAGCTGTTTACGGACATTCTCAGTTTTCAATTTTTTTAGTTTTTTTTTCTATAAATATCAATAAAATTTTGTTTGTTGGTAAAAAAGTGTGAATGCAAGGCTCCTGATATATTGTTACAATATCAGTAGAAAAATATTAAAAATACATAGTCACAATTTTTTTTTATAAGCATTTGAAGTTCAAATGTTGATAAAATTTATCAAATTTAAAATTGAATAATTATTTTGTGGTTAAAAATTTATAAAATGTTCAACTTTTATATCTATGGACTGAAAATTTAAAACAAGATTCCTCGTAAGTAGTTAATTCTGTTACCAAAAAATCTAAAAAATACATAAGCACAGTTTATTTTTATAGGTACTCATTCTATAAGTTAAAATTTGGACGAAATTACATATTATTAAAAAACCTAGAATAACTATTTTAGTTATTTTGTTGTGATTGTATAATATTATTCATGAGTACTTGAAACTTTCAAAGTATACTATTATATATTTATGATAGTATCACGTTTTGTTGATGATGTATAGCGCATTATAAGTACCTAATGGATATTGTGATATGATTAATTTGGAATTTATCATGGGTACCTTCCTATATTATAGTTCAATTTTTTTTTTTAATACCATAGATAAGTATATACTATGTCTTATACCTAGACTGACATACCGTCTCCGCTCAGAATCGTTTTTCTTATACAATGGTATTATATCATTGAATTCAAAATTAATACCATCCATTATACAGTGACACACTTGTAACCTACTGTACAGCAGAGTGACATCCACTTGTCCACCTTTTTTATTTTATATTTATTGTTATTAAAAATATCGTGCAGAATACACGAATGAACACAATAAAGTAATTTGTATCGTAAGCTTCGTATCATTTCAGCACCCTCAAAACAAAAATCTATGTTGGCTGCATCGAGCAAAGCTGAGCATAATATAATAAACGGCAGGCGTCACATTTGACGATACTTTTGCGTGTACAACTCGCGGTGAATAATAATATATTATTTATAATCCATGATTGTGTTTTCAGCGTTAAGAATAATAAGGATACCATACTTTCGGAAACCGGGAAAGACAGTGTAATTTCTTGCGGACAATTCGAGCTTGACACTTATTTTTAAATTCCTCGACGGTCACAACTGCAGAAATCCGAAAATATATTATATAGGTAATAACGCGTATACCGCAGCTGTCTGATTTTCCTCCATTTCCCATGTCTAGCCAATTATAGACGACCCTCATCTTCGAACCAGCATCAATCGTACCCCATGGTTAGGATAACTGCAGTGCTCATGCTTTTAGAAATAACTTAATGAAAAACGGTCAAAAATTAAATCTTCTATTGTTTTCAAGTTTTCCGCAACGGCTGACGATAATCCAAAGGGAAAAAAGGGCGTTTGACAGATTATTAATCATTGTAATAATATTGCAATATATTACATACAATACAATATTTACGAGCCAATATTACAGAAGTGTTTACGTGCGTATATCAATGTCCAGATCTATAATAATAATAATAATATATTTATTGCAACAATGAAAATTTTATACATTTTAAAAATACTTAAGTTTATATATAGTTTAGATCTGCAAATTTAAATTCATTCAAAACTATTATTCTTTAGAATTTTGATATGTATATTGCCGTATTGGGTGATCTGATTTCAAGTAAATTGTTCACAATAAAATTATTTACCTGAAATTAGTTGTCAAATAAAAAAAAAAGCAATAAAACGTACCTCTGTATTGGTATTCATATTTTATGTTTTCAAATTATTAAAAATGTTATTATTAATTATAATATTATAACTATAATCGTGGTAAATTTAAAATTTGTCATCATTTTTCTTAAAAACTAGCTATTCCTAACAAATATTCATCAAACTGCCGTGTTTCAGTCACGTATCCAGGGAAGGGGGGATAAGGGGCTACACCCCCCCCCCCCCATTGACTTTGTTGACCTTAGAATTTTATCAAGATTAATAAAAATAAAAGACATATTGTATTTAAATACTTAGCCCCCCCCCCCCCATCCAAAATTCTTGGCTACGTCACTGCCGTGTATTATGATGTCGCAATATACAATAATGACTACTATGCAATATACATGCAGTTATTAATCCAATTATCACGAAGAATAAAGGTCAGTGACTTATAAACCTGAAAACCAATAATTCGTACCGCTATACCGATCAATCAAACGACCAATGGCGTATTTAAGAATTTTCCATGGAGGGATCCAGCTAATTTCCCAAATACATTTAATTAGGGGCTTCGCTACAGAATATATTGGATGTTTCTATAGGTTTTTATGGGGCCAATGGTGAGTCCAGACCCGATGAAGCCCCTCCTCCGTCAAAAATACGCCACTGCAAACGACCAGTTAACAATGTGAACAAAAGAAACGACCAATTCATGTAAACTTGACATCTGATGTTAGGTGACCAGATAGTATTCAATATATTAAATTAGGTAATAATTATTGGCTTTTGCAGAATTCGCAGTAATGGCAACAAGCAACCGAATGCATACATTTATTTTGCAACATGTTAGGGTACCTGGCTATTCGATTTCGACCTGGATTATTAATTTAAACAACAAAATTGACTCGAAATGTTACCGATTACCGGTTACTCATATATGACTTATCGATTTATATAATTACACTAACTTAACATAAAATAAACATTATGACTTATGAGAATAAATTTAAACTATGATTTTCGTTCTGATGAATCTATTGTTTGGCTTTTACTAAAATCATAAACAATACAGTACCTATGTATTTCCAGACTACGGCTACCTATCGAATTTATAATTGTTTATGCCTTAGGGCTTTGACCTTAGTAGTTACAGTATTGTATTCTGTTCTATTCCGTATACTTCGTGTTTATTTTATACTCCGGAACAATCGGTGAGTAGTCAACCTAATGCACAGGTTCTTTACACTTGCCTGGTTTGTATGATTTATAATAGTACATAGGTGGTATTTTTAATAATTACACATAATATGTATTTATTTATAAGCAAGTAACAACTGAATTATACATAATATTCTATTTCACACATTAATCAAATTTTACAAAATTAACATCATTTTTAACTATACCTACCTATAGAATTTTTTGTAACGGACAGTCATAGGTACTATGTCTGAAAAATGGGAAGGAATATGTTTCTGTTAATTTGACTGTATACCTTAAAACAACAAGGGACTTGATTCGTTCTAAAAGGTTTTATTGGTACTCAGATCGTATGCAGCTAGATTGTAGGTAGAATACGTTTAAATTCCAAAACTGTGTCCATATCTATTAAATGTCAATACCTATCATTTATATAATGTAATAAAATATATAGTAACTAGCAAGTAGGTACCTATTGAAAAATAATATATACTAATAATTAATATACATAGTTAAAACTTAACTTATAGGTTATGTGTATATTATTATAATACTGTAATGATTCAATTATTAAATAATGTACAAAACTTAGTTTCTGTTTTTTTTTTAAATAATATAATATTATGTAGGTTTATATATACAACTATCAGTTAACTGTTTCGAGTATTAATGAACTAAATTTGTATAAAATTGAGAATATTCAATATTATGATTGTATAACAAAACGTTGAACGTCCAAGCACTCCAAACTCTTTATTTATATAATATTATGCATTTTGCTGTTGACCCAAATGTCTATTGAATCACTGCTGTCTTTTAAATTTTTTTTTAATACGCATATTTTTATGTAAGGCACAAACCCTGTCTAGAGTTTATCCATTATTCAGGCTAACCAATTTAATCACAATAATATTTAATTTTAAACATGCAAATGTATACCTTGCATGGTTCAAATGACGCCACGAATATGCCTATAATAATACCTATAATAATGCCTACATATTATGTATTTATAGTCAACATACAAAACTAAAAAGTCAAAAAATTAACGAAACAGTTATAGTTGCATAATCTTTGTAATGGGATCACTATAAAGTATAAATATTATAATACGACAATACGTTTACGTCTAATATGTAATTCTTTGAGACTTATGTTCATAAAATGTATATAGGTAGTGCCGTGTTCATATTACGAGTAATATTTAATATTAATATATTTTAGATAATTTCGACAATAGACGGATAATTCAACATTAGCCATAGTTATCATTATCCGCCATGAATATTATTAATTGTTGGCCGATGTTAACATTAACCGGATAATATGATATTAGCCAAGAACTTTTGGATAATGTCTTACTACAAAAATGCATCGTGCATGAGATAAAATAATTTTAAATTATGAATAGTATAATGTAATAAATAATAATAAACGAACATAATATTATAAAGAAAGTAGAAACAATATACTACGTCTCTACGAACTACGGAGGTATCTAAATATAATATAATATATATGATATACCTATATTATATTTTTCGAAGATCAAAAAGCAATATACACTTTAACAAAACGAACAAATCATATCGGTTTTTAAAACGCAGAACACTTTTTCAGAAGAAAATATAATTTGATTCCAGATAACGAGTCTTAATTTAAAAAAATATTTGCAGACGTGCGGTTGTAAAAAATTTGTAGCTAATCGTTCCATATTTTCGAATTTAAGTAGGTGTCTACTACCTATAGGCGCAAATTCCGCAAATCTTTAAAAATGTATAGGTACATATACCATATTTGAAATCAGATGCCAGTACAATAAACTATAGACTGGTCGGGGACTTGGATTACCTGCCCACCCATGTAATAAATTGATAGTATCCTCCAGGGCTCCTTCCTTCAAATTGCAGAGAAACAGTGATTAACTGATACGTACCTACCTAAATATACACTATATAATACCTACCTATACTACATTACTACATATGGGTACCATATAATATATCTCGGTGTTTCACACGTGAAACAAAAATAACATCACAGACACGAGACCTATATAATATTATATAGGTCTATTATATATTATGATTCACTAAGCAAGCTTACCCCTTTTTTTCTTCGCGATTTCTAAATTTATATAGGTAGGGATCAAAATAACTTTATATTATAACCTAGGTTTCCAAAGAAAATTACAGTTTCGCCTAAATATATAAGTTTCAAGTTTCTCATTTTCTCAACAATAACACTACCAGATGGCAGATAATGACATAACTCAATTTGACGTTGTTTTTTTTTTATTGATCATAAATACAACTCGGCAGCATAGGCCATTAGTTTACATGTCTTGATTATTGTTTAAATTATATACATAATATTCTTATATTAACTATACAATTACATTTTATTAATTAAATTAGTAAGTTTAAGGAATTTCAAAGTTTTTCTATTCTGGTCTGGGTTTGGTCCGAGGGTTTCGGTTAAGTTTAGATCCAATCGCTCTTGGTCATAAATAAAGCATTCTGTCAGGATGTGTTTGATGGTGAGGCGTTTCCCACAGCTAGGAGGTTCGTCTCTTGACATGAGGTATCCATGGGTTAGCTTGGTTTGTCCGATTCTTAAACGATTTAGAGTGGTTTCGTCCTTTCGATTGAGGTTAGGATTATTCCATCTGAAGGTTGTTGACTTGATTTGGTTTAGTTTTGTGGTCTGAATGTTCCAAGCTATATGCCATTTTTTTCTTATAGATGTTTTCAATGAGTTTTTGAGGTCGTCGTAGGTCAGGGAGTCTAGTAATAATGTGTCGTTGTTGGAGACTGCGATTTTGGCATACGTGTCCGCAGTTTCATTTCCTATAATTCCGGTATGCCCCGGTAGTGGCAAAAATCGGTAGCAACCGATAGTGGTTACCGATTTTTAATACCGGTTAAAATCGTTAAAAGCCAAAATCGATACCGAAACCGAAATTGAAAAAAATGAATACCGATAACAGAAACCGAAATAGGAAAAATTATAATTTTTCCTAAATAATTATTTTCGGTTTCAAGCCCTGTATGGCCATAAAGGTAGGTCGTAGCCCGTAGGTATATTGTAATCATATTATACTATATACCTACCTATGGGTAAAAATGTTATGATGTAATATTAATTTAAATATTTACTATAACAGTTTAGCCCTCGTAAAAATCAGAAAACAGTAGATTGCTGCACACTATGCAAACCAGTCACTATAATATTTGAGGACCAGTAGTACTATCTAATACTGTCTAGTGTCCAATATATAGTGATCATAGCCGCTTTTTTGAATTTCAGACTCCGAATGCCGTTCGTTGGTCAATAAATAAATATACATCTGTGCGGCATGTGTGTGTTTGTTGAAAGGAATAAAAAAAATTAATGGAAAAAGGTCACATTGCGTACTATATATAGGCTGCAAGCACCTATATATTATTATGCACTCCCCAAGGTATCCCGTCGAAACGAAAAGAGTTCAGCAACTTACACAATATAATATAAAATATATAGTCATATAACTTATAAGATTTAGTATACCTACCTAAATATCTATATGCCCAACCCACATAGTATAATATACAACACTCACTCGTATGACATTTAACGACTGTAAAGCGCGCATATCATAATATTGTTAAATCCAGTCATAAAACCCGTCTTTCGTCGTATTATGCGTATTGGTAGCCTACCTAAATTATAGTTATTATTGTAATAAAGCTATAGGTACCACAGAATTATTCTGTGGCTATACAGTCGACAGACCGACCGATATGATAATATCGCAAATAAAACTTCCTCCCCATGACTATTCCATAGTTATACAGGAACTCAATCTCATCTCACTGGCAGACAGGTGATTTAACTCAAACCTAGTCTTTGAAAAAACTAGTGGATATCGTATTGATGCTCCCTCACTTTTTTCCAAGGGTGGATAGGCCCATGGGGAAAAAGGGTTTTTCCCTGTGGGCCTCCGTCTATGTTTATGTTGGAGGGCCCACTCGAGTCTACACTTTGTTTTTTTGCAGAATAAAATATTCACCAAATAGGAATAGTTTAAATGTATATAAATTATTATTACTTACTGTTATTTTCAACAATATAATAATAGCACAAGTCAAGAGTTAAAATTTTTATATTAAATAAATAATAATAATAATAAATTTGATTTCCTCGTATGCCGTTTCCCCAGCCCCTCACCAAACTAAAAATACATTTTCGCACGAAACATTTTATTTATAGGTAAAGGTGTTAGATTGAATATCTATGGAGCGAAGTGACCAAATTTTTTTCAGTTTGGAGGCCCCTTCAAATATTTCCCTGTAACATAAATACTACCTATCCACCCCTGCTTCTTGGTCAATTTCAAAGTTCATTCTCACACGACTGAAAACCATGTTCCTTTCATAGTTCCTGCGCACACTACCACTACCAATTATAGCAAAAATAGTCCCTTAGACCGCATGATACGGTTGGCCAATGAGAGTATAATTTATCAAAACTGATAAAATTAAAATTAAGTGTACTACTAAATATAAAGGTATTATTATTATAATACTTGTACTATTATTATTACTATTAATAAATATATAATTACAATAATCATGTGCCTATTAAAAAAAACCATTTATTTTTAAATTGTTAAAAATATAAGCTATTTCATAGCCACATTGGTAGCAAGTTAATTACATATTGTCAGTGCCGCATTTAGACATTTTGCGCCCCGGTGCAAAAAAAAATTAGCGCCCCCTAAGCTCCGGTGAAAAAAAATTGCTTCCCTCTAAGGGGCCTACCCACGGAAAATATGGGAGCTAGATCCTCATTAACCTTTTAGATTTTGAGCACAGAAAAGAATATTTGTTTTACAATGTGTAATTTTTTTTAAAATATTGTTTAGTAATTGCTTGAATCTCTCTCCGCAAAGATACATTTGAATTTATGTCACCTAAACCTTGCTTATAATTCATCATATAAATTGTTTTTTTCAACATATTTAAGTAGGTTGTAGGTATTTCATGAATAAATAAAATAAAATTATATAAAACTATGCAAATTAATATTAATTAAAAAAATGGCAAACAGCATAATACTAATAAACTTTATACATAATACTGTTATTAAAATAATTAAAATTATACAATTTTAATAATTCACAAGTAAACATATTTCTGGCTACAACATGTTGGCGCCCCTAAAATACTGGCGCCCGGGGCAGTTGTACCCAGGGCCCCCTCCCTAAATGCAGCTCTGCATATTGTCAGATCTTTCTGTACCTAACACTATTTGCCGATGTATAATATATATCATTAATCACAAGTTGAAGATAAATTTAAACACTAAAAATCATAGACACAATAGAATTCTATTACACGACTATGCTAAAAATTAACAATTATACATTTAGATTTATCAATTATCAGACTTGTGTTTGTAAGATGGAGACAAAGAATTACCATGTAACCTCTTAAATGGACGTTGCAAGAAACAACATTTTCACCACATAAAAAGGAGAAGTTTGGCTGTGCAATATAGTTTTTATTTTTTCATTATCGGAACTTCAAGAAACGTTATTAAAGTTTGAAAAGCACAAATAATAATGGATTTTGAAACAATAAGAACTCTTTTCATATAAGTAATATCAAATAAATAAAAACAATATTGCGAAGCCAAAGTCCTCCTTTATGTGGTGAAAATTTTGTTTCTTAGTTATGACTGTAGCCTTCTCGGTTCTTTCCCGCGTCAAAACGTTTATGCCGTACGTGTGTAAGACTGAGGTCGGAGACAACATATGGGGGTGGAACGTTCTCTTAACTAAATAGTAAATAGTATATAATAATTAACTGTTTTAATTTAAAACTGAAGAAAAAAACAATATTTGTTATTTTAAACGTTCATGAATTAATGACAATAAAAAAAATGAAATCCAATAAAATTCTTCACTAGACTTACCTACAAAATATGAACATGAACAAGTTACAGAATGATTATCTACCGGCCTACTGTAATAAAAAAACTGCGAATAACTTTTTGGTAAATCCCTTAAAGTTTTGGGTTATATAAAGCATAATATTAAAATAAGTTACGTTCATATTTTTAACAAAGTGTATTAGAGCAATGTAAATAATATATTGTATATAGTAAGTACTAAGTACCATAGACTAGGCATTCATAATGAATTATTAATCAACAATCAACAATAATACATATTATAAAATATATGGAATTGTATTTATATTTATAAATATTATTGGTCAATATTAAAAACAAAAATTAGGTACTTTATTATATAAAAAAAAACAAAATTAATTATTATTAAGTACACAGTTTTTAAAAAAAAACTATATTACATAAAATAAACAAATCAAATAAATATTATTAATTTCTATAAAAATGTAATTGTTTATATAAATCAAAACCAAACATACATTAATTTAAAAATTTAAAATATAAAGAATGAATAAGAATACTAAAAATATTTAGTTTACGTAGGTAGTTAAGTATCTAAAAGTTACTAGTTATTTTCTTAATGGTATTTAAAAATATATTTACAATTTACCCGATGGTTTAACAATATTGAGTAGATACTCACCGTGGAGGAATAAACTTAATGGAAAGCACAAAGTTGTTATTTAACAATTAAATTGAAACCGTGCATGACATATCGCTCACTATTTCAACAGTCCAAAAATGGTAAATTAACACATATTTATGAGTGTGCATGAATTTAAAACACAATTAATATAAAAGATAAATATTACAGATACCAGAAAATTAAGGCAAGATTCATTACAATACAATAGTAAGAGAATTAATATATATATATATATATATGTTAAATCAAAGGTTAAATTCATACAAAAATAAAATGTTAACATATTTTTCCTTAACAATATTCCCAACTAAGACATAAATAAAAACTATAAAATACCAGTTTATAAGTTTGTAAAGTAAATACTATTGGATGGACATAATGTCAGGGCAATTTAATTAATACTATTGTTCATCGGTTTTCAAGCAATAATACAAATGTATTGAAACAATAATATACTAAATACAAGATATTTTTTATTAAATAAATCGAATAAAAACTTTGAGCAATGCATGAACAGCTTTAATAATGGGTTTGTTCGAAGTTTAACTATTTAAGGAATGCATTCAGGAACAGTTACTGTTGAAATTGCAAATTTAATTTGCTAATAACTAACAATTATAAATTATGGTTTTCTGAAATTTAAATTAACTTTTATTGAGAAAAAAAGTAAGCTTAAAAAACAATAATAACACTTTTAACATGTGTTATGTTAATGCTATATAAACTTAAAAAGAAAAATATGGCAATTTTTTGGAAATAAAGAACAATACTTCACAGTTGTCATTATCAATTAAAATTAAATGCTGTTATTACTGGAATGAATAAAATAGTCAGTTGGCGTTTGCTTAAAAATTACGATTTTGATAAATTTTAGGCAGTAATATTCATTTATATTTGGATTACACAATATTGAGCTTCATTTGTTTAAAACCTAAACAAACACTATGGAAATGAAAAACAATTTGCCTATAATAAATGTATAAATACTTACAAATTATTTCATTACTTAAATAATGTGTGTATATTTATTTATAAACGCATATTACAATGTTCAATGATTGGATAAGATTATTAAGACTATATCATTAAAACTAAGGTAGTAAAAAATAAAAAGAATATTGTTATGATAAATGTGGTATGCACACATTATTGGTAACAAGTTTGACAGTCCAAATTACATTACAACTGTTCAAACAAGATTGTACCCGATTCATACAACTTGGTCAAATAATAATTAGATAAATAATAGTAATAAATAATAATATGATTATATACATATTATTATGGCACTATTCGTTTCAGAATAATCCTTTTTTCTTGATTTTTTTCTCTTTTCCATCAGTAGTTCTGAAACACAAGTTAACTATATTGTATCAATCTGATTTATTAACTAATAATTTATAATAATGTATGTAAGAAATATGACATACTCTCTCTCTAATGATCGCCTTCTCAGTTCGTCAAGACTTATACCACTGCTAGATTCCCAGTCTCTGATTTCTAATTCAAGTTGTCGACGTCTTTCATCCAATTCACTAGCTTCAGATTCTAATCTCTTCAACATTTGTTCGTTCTTTTGTTGCAACTGTTGAAAAAAAATTTTTTTATATTTTTTGAACTAAATCATAGTAAAAAACAAACACTAACAGCAATTTCTGAATCTTTGAGTTTCTGTTTTTTTTCTTTGACTTTCATCTCAAACACTTGTTCCATTTCAGTTTCCATTTTTTTAAGTTTGGCATCATGATCACGTTTCTCGTCTTCCATTTGGGCTAATGGATTCCTATCATTAAAAACGACAAAAACAAATTATGTACATTCAAATACAACAGGCTTAAAATGATATACCAATTACAATGTTTCTTTATAATCTTAATTTGTTGTAAATTTATTGGACTAATTTTTGGATGAGAGAAAAGTTATTGTTTCTTTCATACTATTAACTGAAACTTACCAAACGGCAACGAATGAATTGTTGATTGCTCCTGGGGCGCACGAGCTGGACCAGTGTGTAAGAAAATAATAATAATTTTTTTTAATTGATATTATAAACATAATCAGTATAATGGTTTTAAAAAAGCTTGTGTTCACATAAAAAAGCGTTCAATGCTATGAACTACAAAATACTAATCTAATTACATTTCTTATGAGACAAGAATTATGATTAAGAAGTTCTTAACAATTTCCAACTTATATTCATAAATTAATATTTGAAAATGTCATTCACTAATAACATTATATTTTATAAATTTTCTTTTTTCTCATGATACATATTTATTTTAGTAATTTTTAGAGTCATCTCTAGGGATAGGCGATTAAAATGCATGTTTAACTAATATCCTAGTTTAACTACTAACAAATCAATCAATCAAATAAACAAGTAATATTTGTATCAAATATTAGGTATTAGACGATCAACAAATTATGTAACAAATGCAATAATTAATTAATGAATCAAATTATTTGATTATTTTTAAGCGATTATTGTATAATAATTGGCGTACTCCACTAATCTGTCATAAATTTCTTAACAGACTTTAGTAAATGACCAATCAAAAGAATGATTGAATTTTCATTAATATAATTAATTGTCACAATGCCATATTATTATGTATATACTTTGTGTCTCATTCTCATACAAGAGTAATCTCTGATGGTGGGCTTATGCACATGGTAGTGGAAAGGGAGTGGATAACACACACTAAGTGCTATCACTTTATTATTATTACAAACGCCTAGCTTGCGGTTTGCTAAAATTAACATGGCAGAGCTTTTTTTCAGCCGCAGCCAAATGTTGAAAATAAAAACTGATTTATTTCTGACCAAAACGGACGAAAATCAATTTCTGCCTGATATTACTCATGTAAGTATATGACAAAAGTATAAAAGAAAATTTGTATTTCCCATTAAAATCTATTTTACTAAGATATTTCCGTAATATAATATAATATAATATCTCTATGCTATATTTAACTTATGTTTCATCTTAATTTAATTTTATAAAATAAATTAAAATTATCTATTATACTGCATTATACTAAAAACATATATTATATATAATAATTAATAAGAAATAAGAAAATATTGAATGAACAACTAATGAACAATATTTTTAACATTCATAAATGTTTACATCAGTATATCAAATAAAACTGTGATGCATGTTTATTTTTTATGTTAATAACATAATAAACAATATTATGTTTTTTTTTATCAACCTTTGTCGACAAGAGATCTAAAAATATAAAATATTTTGATGACCATCTTCAACTACATTTTGGAAACATTATGAAACAATAATACACCTAACCTACTACACAAGCAAAATATTATTTTTAAAATAAAATAAATATTTTAGAAACAACTAATATACCTACACACATACCTATATTGGTTAGGGTTTTTATTTAGCACTTCAGTATACTGAAATTCTACATTTAAATTAATTTACAGCATATTTAGACTTGAGACAAGAAAAAGTTATTTTTTATGGTCAAAAAGCCCATGCAAAACAAATAAAATAGCAAACAAAACAAATATTTTAAATGGTTATGATGAAATTAAATATATTTATGCAACTATTGTAATTTTTTCGAGGGTCTCATCCAAAAATCAGCCAAATAAATTATAAACAGATATTATTTGGATATATAGAAGATGGGATATTCTATAAATATGAAATGGGGCGCAAACCACAACCTTGAAAGGCTATCAAACTTGATTACTCATAGATCATAATATATTAACTCACTTAGTCATTCCTTTAGGACCATCGGCTGAGAAGCAAGCCAATTTTCTAAATCTGAAGTTTTCGTAATGCACATTACTAGTCACTTCTTTTAGATCTTGTAAATGTGTTCTCAATAACATATTTCTCAAGGCAACAAAATCACAATGATCAAGATTTTCCACTAGAAAATATAAATACAAACAAAAATTATTCATTACCTATCATATTTGAAGTGAACTTGAGTGTGTTTACCTTCAACTAAGCCCCAAGGATATTTTCGACCACGTACTTTCTTTCCATCCACTTCATGAACTTCGGTTGAACCAACTACAGCAAATGGTACACGTGCTTTAAGCTTTTTTAAATTTTCTCGATCTTCGTCTTTGTCAGAATCGGGGAAGTCGTAAATTTTGATTTTATGCTGAGCAATTTCTTTTAAAATCTAATAATAATAAAAATAGTTTATATAGAATATTAAACATGGTTTATCGTGTAAATATAAATTAACATGTGTGAAAAAAATGTAAACCTGTTTTTTGTACTCTGTCACTTCATCTGGAGTCATTGTATCTGCTTTGGAAATAATGGGAATTATATTCACTTTGTCATGAAGTCTCTGCATAAACTCTACATCTAATGGAGTCATTCCATGACTATTTGACTCCAAAAAATATAAGCAACAATGTACACGGCTATCATGTTGTACTTTTCTATTAACTCTGGATTCAGCATTTAAATATTCTTCATACCTAGCAATATCAAAAAGACAATTAAAATATCATGCATTATAATTGAATGACATGTGAGGTTAATAAAAATGTATATTTACCTGGACTCAATATACTCGAGCACCGGTTGCCAACAATCTGAATTATCAACAGCATCACCAAACCCTGGTGTATCAACTACCGTAAGTGAAAGATTAACACCTTTTTCTTTTAACATACATCTGTTAGTTTCAACACGTACGGTTTTACCAACACGTAAAGAGGGACCCGGATGTTCTTTGCCATATATGTCAGCTAAGAACATTGTGTTAATTAGGGTGGATTTTCCAAGACCCGATCTACCTATAACAATGTTTAGATTAAAATCTAACCTAAAAAACACCTGACACCTGTTGACACGTGAAATACTAAATGGCCAGTAGGTAGGTATGATATGTAGTAAATACAAAAAATATAAAACAAAATTTAAATCTGTGCAAAATTTTAGTAAACTTACCAACAACCATGAGAGTAAATTCAAAGCCTTTCTTTACAGCTTTGCGATATACTTGATTGGGTAAATTGGCAAATCCAACATATCCATCTAATTTTTTCACTTTTCTATCATTAACCTTTCCAGTACCTGATTGATCTGTTTTTAAAAGTTTTTCTTTATTTTCTGTAGGCTCCATCGATGACTCGACTATTAATTTAAAATCGAAACATAATTTAAATGAAATAAATAACAAAAATCATAAGACTTACGTTTAACAACAACAGGTACTCTTGGTAAATTCATTGGAGCAGTTGATGGTAAATTTGTACTTTGATTGGTTTTTATACTGGTAACAGAGTTCTGATGGGGCACCGGAGAAGTTGAATTGGCATTTGATTGAACAGTAGACGGAGTTCCACTGTTTGCCGATACGTCATTCTTGAAGAATAACTCTCGTTTGCTTTGTAACTAAACAATTAATAGTAAAGATTAAATATTTTAAAAAGAACAACAAAAAAATTAACTCTAACATCGTTTTGAATAAAATTAATCAAATGCTTAATATCCTACAATCTTAAAATATTTTATATATTCCCCAACACTAAATTATACCAAATTGTTCATGTTAAAGTAACGATTAAATATTTGTATAATTAAAAGTATTTAAAAATCAATGATGCTAATTATTGGTAATTAATAATCTCATAATGTTAAAGTAGCTATATATTAATCCACTATGGAAAATAATAATTTAATGTGTATTATATATAATATGTATAAATGCTAGAAAAATTATGTGTACACTTAAAAATTTAATAATTATTGTGTCAAAAAGCCGAATAACCAATATGTCAAATACATGCATTAAAAGAGGTATTCAAATAAAGAATCTTATATATTATTATGGGGCATGAAACTATGATTTCGTACAAACCAATTACTTGGTAACTTGGGCGCAATAAATACAATTAAAAGGCTCAAGGGTGGTTGATTAAGAGTTATGACTTATGTGTGATGCTGTGGAAAAATAGCTAATCCACAAAAAACTATACTCTTGAGAAGGATATGGATAATAAATACTTAATGGTAGGTAATAGGTATGTTAACCATAAATTAAGATTAAATATTTGCAAGGTATAATAGTAACCAAAACACCGCATCAGCAATATGGTATAAAAATAATCGTAACACATACTAAATAGGTACCTATAATTGAATAATTATTAATTTTAAAATATATAATAAATTATAATAATAATTAACAATTTATAAAGTAGATGCGACGATTTAATATTTATACAATATTATAAATTACAATGACTGACAGAATCTATATTCTATAGATATTATTCACCATAGTACCATATACACATATTTCTTTCTGTTTACTATTATGCAGTATGCATATTAAATTTTATCTCTGTTCATTACTCAAGCTTGACTTATTTTCACACACACGCACGCACGCACGCACGCACGCAAGTATAATACGAGTATAAATTAAATATACTAGAAATAAACATGTGTAATATAATATTATGATAAACAATAATGAGTTTATAAATATTAACAACTCTAATAAAAATGTATCACAACTAATTAAATGATTAAACATATTATTTTGCGACCAATACAGTGGTCCAAGAGTGACGCAAGTCAAATGATCATGCACGCGTGATATGCCGTGTAATTAATTTTTTAACCTTTTTTAACTTATCTTCTATTAAGACATTAAGTCATAAAACTAATAATTTATTACAATTTATCAATATGTATTTCAAAATTGGGAACAATGTTATATTTTTATAAATCTCGTACCTACAATATATAACAAACTATTTCACGTACGATAATATTTTGAGTACATTTTGTGCAGTTACAAAACTATTTGAAAAACCCTGATGAAAATATAATCCCCGAAAATATTCCATGATTGTGCCGAAATCAATTCAGTGGGTTTACACAAAATCTTTACTCAATCACGTTCCAGAAAAATCACAATGGCATTATAAGATTCTCAAACATAATGAAATAGCTTATCCGCTTATCACTGCCACACTCATAATGTAATTTATTATATTTTCGACACATGATTTGAATTACGTTTTATAGGCGCAACACTATCAAACATTAAATGCATGATGTATAAATTGTATACTAAAATAGTTTTATACTTTTATATACCTATAATATTAAATGTATTTTGAGGTAAAGAATACCTTTTCATATACACCAATTACATTAAACTGACTTACATTTTTTGGATCACTATAGAATAGATTAAATTAAAAATGAATAGTAATATTGAAGACATAAATTACAATAATAAGATTAATTGTTAATAGACGTAATGTCCTCAAAACCAACCTATATGAAACATAAAATGTAACAAAGTAAGTTGTAATTAATAATTTTATGATAAAATTATAAATTTACCTACATTGACTTCTAGCTAATAACATTGAAATACCAACAAATATTTAAGAGAGAAATAGAGAATAACAGTTAACAATAATTAATCAATAATATTTGTCTGTAGTTATAGAAACAATGTTATTTTTACATGATTTCAAGTTCCAATTATTTTGTGTACCTAAGCGCTATTAGAAAGTATTCAAACTATATTTTTTTTATGGATATACACGGGTAAATAAAATAAAATAACGTCATTAAAATGACTAAATAATACAAATATTATTATTTATAACATTAATCCGGAAAAACTATGATCTCAATCATGTATGTTTGACGACCACATGATGAATTATACTACAATGGTTCTATTGACAAATTTAATTTTCTCACAACTTCATATCATTTAAAAATAATCTTTATTTTAATGTACAAAGGCGTGGTTAATATTATAATTAGAGCGCGGTGACGTAATTTCTATGGAGAAGCTAGTAACACAGAAACAGAACACATGTGAAGAAACCTTAATAGGGGTTAAAACAAGAAGTCTGGGTGTAACCAAGGTGACATTCCCCCAAAAAAAAAAAATGATTACGATACTTCGATTATTACACATACCACAAATATTATAAATAAATATTGCTGAAAATGTAGCTATTAATTTGAGTAAGTAAGTGAATTGATTAATTTAATTTTGTTCACAGGAATGAAATAATATATTTATATATTATATTATGTGTTATTGGTTGAAGAAGTAAAATTTGTGATAGTTTTTGGAACATTGATTTTTTATTTAGATTTGACCGATTTAAGAGATTTTTTGTACTTTTAGTAATTGGATATTTTAGGGTATGTATAGTCAGTAAGTATGTTATCCACACAGTATTAGATCAGGCCATGGCCTGATTGACCTGAACCGTTTTTACTTGTTTCGCCTATGATAATAGTATTAATAATATACTTAATAAACAAAATCCAAACAATTTTTAATTAAATGTAAAATACTGTTGAATATATGTTTCAAATAATTACAAATAGTTACAAATCAAAAGTAAAACAACAAATTTCAATCAATTTGATTAATGTGGTGGGTGGAACACGCATGAAGTTAGCCCCTCATTGAGAAAATAGTTTCAACTTATAAACAATGAAGTTACACAAACTCTAAAAAATCAGGTCGCAAATCATTTGGAAAATGTGTTATGAAGCGGAGACGCTATAACTAAATACGTCATAATTACGTATTCATTCCAGTGTAAATATTATCATTGATTGCAAATACTATAGTACTTGTCAGGCAACCAGACGCTAAATCGTACGCCACGCAATGTTTGGCGACTGGCGAGTAGGTTCCTACTCGCCAGTATTTTATGTCATTATAAATTATTATAATTACAGGGATTAAAACCTATATTCGATACTGATTTTGAATACCGGTTAAAACCGTTAAAAATCGAAATCGAAACGGAAAAAATGAATACCGGTATCCGAAACCAAAATCGGAAAAAATCGATACCGGTATACGAAACCGAAACCGAAATCGAAAAAAGTCAATACCGGTATCCGAAACCGAAACCGAAGTCGGAAAAAATCGATACCGGTATCTGAAACCGAAATCGGAAAAAATCAAAACCGGTATCTGAGACCGAAACCGAAAAAATTGTTTTCGGTTTCATGCCCTGATTATAATAACCCCAAATAACACATTTAATGATAAGGTGAATATGGAAAATATATTTTAAAAGTTAAAACAAATTTTTTTTTTATATTTCTTAATAATAATAATTGTTCTCCATTATTTTAACGGTAGCACACGAAATGTTTTGTTTTCATGATTAAATTTGTCGCATACGTTTCCCTCTCTATGTTTATTGGCTATATTTTCTGTAGGATATTGTTTGTAGACACATTAAATAATCTTCATTTAGAACAGCTTCGTGGATTGAAATATCTCTAAAATATAACTTAGCATAAGAGCATCTCTGAGAAATGCATGTACTATTGCACTATACATTGTAATATTGCATACTTTAAAAACATTCCTATATGTCCATCAGATACCGAATGATAGAAACCACATAATGTATTTTTCAGCAACAATATGCAAACAGTTAACTACACTAACCAACCAGCAATGTCGAAATTCGATCAAATTCGTAGATATTAATGAAAAACGCCTTCAACGATTTTATCGTTGGCGCCTGTCTCGTCCAAAACTATACTTTTCTGTTTCCCACAACAATTATTATGCCGTAAAAATAGTTAGCAAACAAGGTTATAAACCATATTTGAGTTTTATTTAGCCAAGGAACACTTAGTGGGTGATTGATATCTTCTTTTTGAGATTGAATTTTAGTTCGGCACCTACATACAAATTATTAAATATCACATGCGTATTTATTAAACAGTTATAATATGTCATGTACTCACGTGGAACAATTAATGTCTCAAAAAATAATGTTTTATATTTGAGTTCAATAAAATATACTTAATTAATTTGTATTTAAAAAAAATATATTTATACTTAATATAGGAATGTACCTAATTAATTTACTACAATATTAGGTACACATCAAAAATGTTTTTCATTCAAAATATAATACCTAACAAATATAATATTATTGAGTACCAACTTACAAAAAAAATATGTTTCACTCAACGGTAATATAATACTGATAATGTTATGTATATTTTATTATAAATCCAAGAATATTAAATTTGTCATTTTCCAGACAAAACCCCGACAACGGCAATAAAAATCTTGGTACTGTAATTATTCACCTATCAGTAACTAATAACTAATAACTAACGAGTAATAAGTAACAACTAATAACTATATTAGCTATGGCCGCTGATGACTATGATTTCATTAAATAAAAATCGAGATAAAAATAATATTTATCGACATTGTATGTGCTTAGAGTATTGTATTCAAGTGCAAACATAATTTTAGATATTAATGATATGGATCATTAATCTATACGTCATTATACTATATAAATCAATAAAATGTTTACTGATACTAAAATATAAAATAATGAGCTCATTGCATAATAATTATATTATGCGTCTCATTTAGCTTTTACCATAGATACAATAAATTAATATTCTACCATTCATTAAAATAAGTATAACTTATACATAATATATTATAAAGTATCCAATTTTATTTTTCCAACTAGAAAGTGTATTATGAATAAAATACTTCTATTTTTATCATAAGTATAATTATTTATTTATTTTTATAACGAATATGTTTATTTATTATAAATAATAATATAATATTCATCATAATCAATTTTACGTTGGTAAATAGAATAATAGATATAATTTCAAGTGGAATACAAAAATATATTATATAAAACCGTTATTTTTTTTTTATTGATGTTGTAAGTAACGATGGGTTTTGCTATGAAAGTCAGAAAATTGAAAAAAAAATGAAAGCGGCAAATTCTACAAAACAAAATTGTTAAAAATTATTATTACGAAAATTAACAGCACGTGGTGTCACAGTGTAAGGATCAAGGTTAAAATCAAATAAGCGAACACACCGAGAACCGTTCTTGAATATTAGTCAGCTGTGGTCGCCATGGTGACGCTTACGCACACGATCGATTTTTCTCCCCTGGAAAAGCAACCAAAATCAACAATACTGTTCAGAGCAGCCCTCTGTAGTTTTTTTTACGTTTCAAGGTCAGTATTCTGTAAAATCGCTAGTACGAATCCAACTGCGGCGATGTTAGTAGCGTATCTCAATACGACAATACTTATGTATTACCTATACAAAGTTAGGTATACGTTATAACTTTAAGCAATTATGTAACTACAAAAACTATAAATATTTTAATTTATAACACTACGTGTCTGCATTACTGTAATATGACATAACTACATACGTACCTACCATATTGTTTTTACATGGTAAAGGTATACACAATGTACCAAACTTAATAATAATTATAACAATACTAGACTACTTAGACTATTACAACAGTAATACCTAATGGGTATTCTTCACTTATAAAATTAAAACCTAGTGAAACAAATTAAACACTAATCGACATTACAATGTTAAAACAAATAATACAAACAACTTTGATGGATCCAAATTAAAATTAAACAAATGTAAACATAGGAATCTGAATAACAAATACAATATGTGGCAATAAAAAAATATATAATAGTAGGTATACCTACCTATAATATTAAATTAAAATAGAGTATTCATAAAACAATTTGAAAAATATTAATATTTACTAATGCTATACGTCAAGATCGTCAAGTCACCAAACGTGGATACAAATTGAATCTGACAGACCATATTATACACATAGATTTCCTTAGAATGTATACGTCACGTACATGATATTAAAATATGTGTTTAAAATGCATGTTTTTTAACTCTCTTATAAGAGTACACGATTATCGAATGTTCTAAAAAAAAACTACTGATAAGACAGTACGAAACGTTTAATGTTATACAAACGTACAACAATAGCAAGCCAAAATGAATGATCCAATATGATTTAAATTTGCACGAGGCTATTGAACAAAGCGAAAATTTAGAAATTTTAGTACCTAGTGTAATAAAAACCACAAAGTTTTACATTATGATTGCACTACATAGCGAAAAAAATAATGCGATCTTCAGTTGTAAACAGCAGCTGCTGCTATTAAGATTATTGTTTAAGTATAAATAAAACTACGGTTAATTAACTAAAAAAAGAATATGAGAGAAACACATATATTCATAAAATATGAATCTAACCACTAATACGCAAAAAAAGTGGCATATTGGCATCTATGAAATACTAAGGTCCAGAAAAAATAAAACAGAATTATCGTCAAGTGGAAACACTCAAAATGTTCTTTTAAGTTCTTTTAGTGGAATAAGCAAAAACCATAATTTTAAACAACCTTGAAACACTCGTTTTAGCGATAAAAATTATGCATACAGTCGACGAATTATTGAGATTTAAATGTTTCAATTTTGATAGTCAGTCTATTGCATGTGTTCTGTTAATATACAGCTTGGTACTCATTCAAGGGATCATAAAAAATATAAGCATCACACTGCCAACAAGGTACATAAACCTATATTTATCATTTATATGTATTATGTATGGATCAATTTTTTTTAATATTAGAAAAATACAAAAATATTGCTACATATTAAACTTTAAACTTTAAAAAGTATTCCTCAATATAGCTCAAAAGTTCGATTAAGTAAATATGTAGGTATAATACATTTTAAGCATTTATAATTACTCATTTTAAATTATGCCTCAAGAGCGACGTCTATTGATAAACACCACTAAAATTGTACGATTTCGCTTCACCTTCCCACTACGGTAATATTAGGTACCATTGAAAATATATAGCTTGTAAGTGTATGACTCATCATCTCGTTTAATATTAGAGTAATAAAGTCAAGTTTTTTAGAAATGTATTGCAACCATCGTGTATTGTATACCTCTTAAAACCTATTAGACTGATCCAGGTAGATGTATTAGTAAATACTTAAAGTGTTTGTATATTAGAAGTGCTTACTGTGTACGCACAAGCTATTTTTTACAGTTTTTACAAATATAAAATGTAACAAAAAATGAGTATAAGATAGTATTATAAGCAAAAAGGTGCACAATATAAAATGTACATTTTGTTAATTTTTAACTCTAAAATTCAAAAATGTATTTGTAATTGATCTATAAATCTCTAGTTTTCATTTCAGCAAAAAACAGTAGGTATTATTCTTATACCAATATTACAACAAGAATAAAACCTTGGACATTAAATTCGATTAAAAATGAAATATCCTTAAATTTATCTCACTATCGATTAGCCACTAACACTTTTTATCATTGATAACAAGAATCTATCATGTTCAGTTTGATAACAGTAAAACGATAAATTAAAATAATAGTGAACTAGTTGATTAAATAACTAGTACTAGTAGTAGTTCTTTAAATTTGGCACTTTCGTCAAGTTCACAAACTAAAATTATATCGTATTATAATTTTAAGTTATAACTGTGTTAATTGTACTAAACTGTACTAGTTAAAACTGTTTATTAATTATTAGACCATAGTACCATACAACTGTAGCACACATCGTTAAGGAAAATTCGAGAAAATAATATATAATATATTAATATCGTAACATTTATTATAATATGCAGATATTTTTCATAATGTATATCATTGATATAAATGAATATAGTAGTGACCTTATAGACTATAATATTATATAGTATCAGCAATTCTTACAAGAAAGAACCTTTATAATTACTAAAATTGTTTAAAAAGATTTGGAAATCATGGAAATGTCAAATATAATATAATATAATGCAGTAGAAATCTAAAGAGCTACATAGTACTGCTGTAGTAATAAACAATATAATATATAGCTCTCAGTGATATATCGATTTAAATAATAAAATATATTGGTCAGAGTGAATCACAGAAAAAAAATCCAAAGTATAAAAGTTAATACTTGTAGGATGCTTAGAATGAAGCAGTGCTAAAATAATAGCAATCTTTTTTAGATATGTAATAATTCAATGACATTCTAAAATACAACGAATTTACAAATAATCGAGCAAATAATAAAATAAGTAATTCGTAAATGAACCAATGACACAATATAAAAGCGTGATTACTTAATATTTTATTTTATTATTACAATTATTCTGCCGTCATAAGCCACTAAGCAGTAACTTTATTTTTGTCAAAATCGAGTTTTTGGTGTTTATCGATAGATATTTTAACCCTCTATCGATTCACGTAATAAAATTTAAGGTTTTTTCCCATTAAAAATACATATAAATTGATAAGAAAATGATTTAATAGGCAAATTAGCACTATGTCCCAATACTGTTTTATTGTTTCCTGAAAACTACGATTTTGGAGTTACTGCTTAATGGCTTATGACGGCAGTATTGATATTATCATTCAGAAAGCATAAAAAAATTAATTGTTGTAGGTACTGAGAATTTGCTTCATATAGTAAGGTGATGTATTTACAGAGATGTTTCGAAACACCGGTCGTCTACACAGATATACTATAAAATTATAAATACAAGTTAAAACTGCTTAATTTATGTTAAAAGAAGAGTTAAAACTTAAAATAAGTAATAACATACTGCATATTGATTTGATTATCAATTATTATAAAAATGTATCAGTTCCCTGAATGTCACTATACCTTACTGTCACTAAAATGTAACTAACCAACCAATAGAAAATGTAGTTTGTTATTTGGAAAATAAAACAAGTTTTATATTTAACAATCATGTGTATATTTGCGGGTGGTAAACATTCTTTGCGAATTCATAATTTCGAACGTTTAAATGTTTACTTTTAAAATCAATAAATCTTAACTTTTAATAAATGTCATAGAATTCGTTTTCAGTTTATAATGTGGACAGTTGAAAAACAAAACCAGACTAATAAATAGTTGTACTTAAAAAATATTCATTTAAATTGTTTATATTTTTAAACGTGAAATTTAATGTTTCTAACCTTTCACGCACAGTTAATCGACACGGTTATTATAACAATTTAAAATCGTAATATGTTCAGGGATATTAAATGACTGGGAACAGCGATAGTTCTTCACCGAAGAATAGAATGGACTAAAAATCAAATCCTAAATTGAAAAGTAATCTCCATTAGCTTAACATACCTCGGTATCGACTGATGAGTGTGTCATAATGACTAGTGACTACGCAACTATAGTTCCATGAAAACTCACAATATAATAAAAAATAACGATAAATCGATAAATTACTTTCTGGCAAAACACGTGTGACTCAAATAAACCAGTTTATAATAGTCGTATTATTGTGCTACTGTATGTCCGGTGTAAAATATATTATTCGCAATGGGAAGACCTCGTCGTCAAGTAGATGTGAAAGCTTCAGCGATACCGTTCAGAAAGGTCGCAGTAGCGTCTCCTCGTTGGTCGGTGTAATACAATTTACATCAAAGGACAATAACAGTGGGACCTCACAGCTGAATACAAACAAGGTGACATGCCGTTGGTATTGGAGTAAGTAATAATAATAAAAAAATGTACACTATATAGGGCAGATCGACCGCTGCAACGAAAACATATTTAACTATATACGGAGAGTTGAGTGACCGGGGTTTCACGTAGCTCTACATATTATAATAAGAATAATGATAATACAAATAAGATACATAATATATAATAAGAATAATAATCGCACAATAGATATGCGACACGTGTGCGAGTTTAATATTTTTTGACGATAATGGAAATTTCTTTATGTGTCCCTCAAACAATGCAATCGTATCTGTTGAGTATATCATTGGGCTCGAGCGTAAATCTCGGCCAGGGAAGTGGGTAAAACTCACCAATAAAATTCCAATTACTTAACAATCATTTGGAAAAATTATAAAAAAATCTACCGTTTTGATATGTAATCAATAGTTATACTTATACATTTGTAGTACCAGCTAGAAGAGCTTTAGACCGTATATCTTCTAAATTCTAGTAACCCCGCGCATATCCTCGACGGGGATTATCAAATTTGAATGTGAAAACGTGGGTTTGAAAAAATGGAGCAGACGAAACGCGGCGAAATTGCGAGTCAACACTTGTCGACATTACAGGTGGTGCACAAACACTGGTAATATAATAATTGATAAATAGTGTGATTATTGGCCAGCGTCTATATTATAATGAGTAATGACGGAACAACTGCAAACCGATTCAAATGTATAACACACGTTCACATATGGCAAGAACAAACAACACTGCAAAGTATCCGACAAGTGACGAGTGTGATATTATACTGATATGTGTGGAGCACGACATTGACGACAATTATATTACAATAGACTGAACGCCAAAAAAAGAGACAAACTACAATTCAACTTAACTTGGTTACATCGACGACACGACACGAAAATGTATAATAGTAAATAATAATTTATAATAGTATTTATAATAGTTGTAACAATATCGTCATCGTCGTCATATCTACCTACCAACGGATGATGAAAAGGGTAGAAAGAACATTAATAAAACTAATGAAAAAAACTGACGGGTTTCTCACGATTTATAATTATTATCATTCCATCTGGAATTTAAAAAATATATAGGTATACGACATGTTATTATATTTATACACGCGAGTGCAACGCCAGGCGTGTGTCGCTCTTTTTTTCGTTGCTAAAAGGGGAAGAATAAACTCGCGCGAAGCGGCAGAGAAAAATATAAGATAACATTATTATAACCGTTCTAGTACGAGTACAATATGTATTAACACTGTTCGAATAATCACTCCAGAGTTCACGGCTTCCGCGGCTCGAGTGTCTTATCTACGTCGATTTCCTGCACAATTTGTTGTTTCATTCCGACCAGCGCAAAAACACAATAATTATTGTTGAAGTACCTATAGCGAGCTTATATTGATTGCTATCAAAATATAACCAAATGAGTGTTTACACGTGTGCACAACACTAGTACACTACGCGATTGCATCCGTCGGTTGGAATATTATCACCGCAGACGTCGATTAGGTGGTTAATTAATTTAGCGACAATACCATATTACATGCGGTCGTCAGCGAAAGAATTCGATAACAAGACGTTTAAAAAATAATATACATATTATAAACCGACCGCCTCCATCGATCGACTTATATCAAGGTTGATTTATATACATGATATTATATTATAATGTGTCCACCTTGGTGGCATACATACGCAGCACTCGAGGCCCGAGGTGTAAAATAAGGATAATTGTTATTTCCAATCGATGGGAATTAGTGAATAACATAATTTTTTCGGAAAGATTTCAACGACACTACGACAGCATAATAATAATATTTTATACGATCGCGGTGTGTCGACGAATCGCACGTGACACGCCTTAGGTAAGGGTGTGACCTTTAAAAACTGATAGTTCTGGGGGGAGCGTGCGCCCCCGCGTGATCTCTACGGATCGGGAAAACAACACCCTACCACCCACCCAAAATACTATTACTCAAACCTAACCCCACGCAACAAAATATGCGGTGGGGCGCCCGCCCGGAAAAGACTACAACAAGAAAAGGCTTGCCTTGGTGCCGAGCACGGGTTTGGGCGCGGTGACTGGTGGCGGCGGTCCAGCCGGGGACGACTGGTGGTGCTGCTGGTGATCGTCAGACACTGCCATGGTGGCGGTGGACGAAGGCGGCGGCGGTCCACCCTGTTCGAAAATCCGCTGACGCTGGGCCAGGCGTTCCATGCTGGCCAAACGGTACGCGGCCGCCGCGCTCGGCGTGTACGACTTGGGCAACGTCGGCGGGGGCGTCGGTTTGGCTACTCCGCCGCCGTTGACGCCGTCGCCGCCGCTTTCGCCGTTGATCATAATATTATTAGTATTTCCCCACGTGAGGCAGCGACGACGACGACGAGAAATTAATTTTTTTCAAACGAGAACACTTGCGGTTCCGCGAACGACTGACGAGCGCGAAACACTAGTAGTACGTGACACCCTGCACACCTTACTGGAAACGTGCCACCCGCAACACGGGGGTAGAAGTCCCGCCGAATGCGTAGTCGGTGTTGTTAACGTCGTTGTAGTCGGTGCGTCGTCAAACGTGTGCACGACGCGAGCGCGATGTCTTAACTGCGCCGGCCGCGGATCGCTCGGTGCCTGCCGCCCGATGGGTATGAAGTCGGCGGCGGCGGCCACGGTCGTGAGCGCGCGCGCGCTTGGGGACGGCGGGATTTTGATGCCGGCGCGCGCCAGATGCCCCGTCGACGGCACAGTGTTGCCACACGGTAGGCGCGGTGCGACGTCTTCGTGAATAGAGCGCACGTCATATTTTTTTCCGACAATTATGTTATTATATTTACGATGATGACTATAATATTGTATCGCAAAAAAATAAATACACTAATACTATATCCATTCGCACACCACGTTCGGGGCATTTATAAATTGAAATATATTATATGTACACTTTAACTGGAGGTGACTATAGCATAACGAATTAACATATTTTGCAGAAATTAATACTAACACGACGGTAACCCATCGCCTTTTTTCGGTGTTTTGAATCACTCGTGATAAAAAAAAAACCGACGGGTTCCGACTTCCCACACATGTCATTCCATTAAAATAAAAATTTAATATGTGTATGGTATATACAGTTTGAAAACTCGATATGGATTAATTTTGTATACCTATTCAAATTTGTTATAATACCTACATTTTTTAAATATTATTGTTTAGGAATAAGAATTGATGATTTTATAAAATAATCATATTCAAACAAACCTACAGTAGTACCGTCTATTATTTGTGTAACCTAAATATGGTAAAAATTGTGTGTGCCTGTGTCCAAAATATTTGTATTATTCCTATAATATAATATGTACAATATAGTACATTGTACCTACAACCTACTTAAATATAAACTATACGTCATTCATCAAGAAATCGATAAAAATTCCATAGAATTATAATTCGCAAGATTAAAACTCACTCAGTTATTAAAATCAATTTTATAAAATAAAAAAATACCAATATTATACACTATTGATTTATGATATTTTTAAGAATATACCTATAGCTCCATTGTTAAAATCAAAAAATTACCTGTACAAAGAATCAACAATAGAAGAACTTTGCTACAGGAAACTTTTGGAGCACTTCATTATTTTAAAAAAATATGGTTAACAATTTATTGCTAATTAAATTAATTTAACATTACACTGTACGCTCAAAATCCAAATGATAAATAAACTTATACAACTTGGGGCTTTAAAAAACATAACCACAAGCGCAAGATCTGTAAAAATTATGTTGCTTGCTATGTATAATAATTATTATTATACGAGACATTTGAATGGAACTGCCAATTAGGAAAAACGTACTCCGCCATAGGAAGTAAACGATGGTATTTTACACTTAATGCAATGCAATCCTCCAATCGAGACAACGATAAATCAACATCACTACAACAACGGATTATTTTCTGTTAAGAAAGTACTGTCTGTATGACGCAAGAGATGATACGAGTAAAAAATAAAAAGTATAGATAGTATACTGGGAAATGTAAGGCTTCATTCGATCTAATAAAGAAATTCCCATGGGTCAATAATTTGTACTAGCTACAAGTTGTAACAAGAACCTACGAGCCATATATGTCAACATGTAGATACGATATACATAAAAATATAGAATGTATGTCTCAAACCAGAGAGGATATATTTTTTATAAATTTATAAATATATTAGTGTTGTAAAAAATGGCTTGATTTTAGCAAATATAAATTATAAGCATTCGATAATATAACAATGAATATTCTGAGAAAGTAGCTCAATAACGCCAATAATCTAAGGAATAATAAATACAGATGACATTTTTAAGATAAAGCAAACCTACTTAGCATGGTTCGACTACGAATAATAAAAACGAAATATTAATTTCATCGTCTCATTGACAGACTTTACAAAAACTAAAATTCTACACCGCATAAATTGCTGTTGAAAAATAAAAATACTACACCTACCCACCTAGGTACTTCTACAAATCGTTAGTTCTTTCAAATTATCTATACAATAATGGTTTAAATTATTACTGAATAAAATTAAATTATTCTTTAATGTTTGGTTTAGCTACAAATAACCTTTCATACGATTTTTTTTTATCATACACTTGCATTAATGTTTAGCAATTCAAGTATCCGTAATATTTAATCAACAGTAACAAATTATAAGTAAATCTTTTACTTAAAAAAGAAAATTCACATAACATTTTACAGTTTACAGAAATATGTTAGGTACCTACCTATACCTAACCATTATTCTACAACTATTTTTTTTTTAATTAGTTAATACGATAACAGAAAAAATTTAAAAAACACATTCCTAAAATCACAATAGGTAATTCAAAAAAGTCACATAATATAATCCACAATTAAAATTTAAAAAAACAAATGCCAATATCATTGATTGTAATAATTGCATAATATTATTGGTATGTAGGACGCGAATTTAAATTCAAATTGCATTTTTTTTTCTAAATGTCTTAAAAAATGCTTTTCAAGCACAAAATTTGTTTCATAGCTTAAAAATAAAAATTATTTTTTGCATTTATGTAATAATCAATAAAATGTGTTAAAAATTAAATTAAATTATTCCCCAACAAGTAACAAAAAAAAATTAATATTATATAAATGCATTAATTCATACATTTTTAATGAATTTGTCTTGTTTAAACATTTAAATCCACGCCCCAATAATAAGTATAAAACTAATAACAATATGTTATTATAAAACATTGAACGTTAGATGTATTTACAATAGTTGGACTATATTTTCATGTGCACATCCATGGATAGAAGCGTGAAGTTTCTAAACACTTATCTCGACCCTCCTCCATCTCTTCTAAGACTCTCCATCATCAACAAATCTAGTTGTAGGAGAGCGAGAGTACATAATATTATAGTCATATTATTTTAGCTACAAAATACAATAGTTAGATTAATTATACGATGACTAATCTACGGTTATTATAATAATTATACATCTGTTATTTCATTTAATTTGTCTTTATGTTTAACAAACACTGTGCGTCAATGCATA
>NC_042494.1:66547910-66566158 GCF_005508785.2 Acyrthosiphon pisum
TAGGGACAGCCCTGCATATTCTAGTGTCATGTTTATAACTTTGGGCACTACCTCGTATTTTTAGAAAATAAATAAATAATAATCTCAATATACATAATAGATACATCCTTCTACTAGATTAACTTGAATATACAAATATTTACTAGGTAGCATGCATATAAATATTATTTGAAGTTGTTTCCGTAGTTCATAATACCTAATTAATTCGATTCATTCAATAGATTCACCTGCCAAATACCAATGATATAAAATATATTTTTTAATGTATATGGATTTTTACATTTTTTAGCACCTATTTAAATAAATAGTACATTCAAGTATGCTGTATATATGAATGAGATGTGAATAAATTATGCGCATCTTCTTACTTTGTCGCGGCCACCTGTAAGAAAATGAGCATCGATAATACGCACCGCACAACACTAATCACTTAAGTGTAAACAAATGAAATACTTGCAAACGTCGCCGCAAACCAGGAATTGAACATAGTGACACGACGGACGCAGAAAAGAGTAAAAGACGACTAACCAACGAAAATGACTCGGTTACCCACTTACCCGCTGGACGACGACGACGACGACAGTCATCTTGACCAAGATTACGCTGTCGGTTTGGTCGGGTTTATATTATTATATACCACGCCTACACGGCTGGCGACCATAATAGTAACATCAGTATTTTCCGTCGGTCAGCCTTGAGAATAATATTTTCCTTAGGTACTTCGACATTATCCAATTTTCAACGGTTCTTGACCGTTTTCACGTCGCCATGCTAATGTATAATTATAGCGAGGGGTAGAGCATAAACATATTGGTATAATTTATTTATTTATTAATTATTCATTGATTCTTTAGTCTACAGCAGGCGTGTACACCAAAAAATATTTTACGGGGGGGTTTTAGTTGGTAAATTTTCCCACGTTTACTCTATAAAAACATTTATGTCAATCTGAATTTCAGAAACTTTCCTGAGAAACCCCCCTCCTGAGTATGCTCCTGGTCTACAAGGTAGAACGACGAAATTCTGATGATGATTATATCGTTTTCTGATGATTACACCAACACACAAGCCGGAGCCAAAATGAGACTAGCATTAGTCCCCCATTATATATATTTAACCTTTTACTATATAATTTATAGCCTTATAGGTTCCTCGTACTTATGGGAATATCTGGAATTCCACACGCCTCTACGACAGTTATTTCAAATATATTATATATTAAATTAATTTCCTCCCTCCAAATAAATAAGTAGGGATATAAAGACGTCTAAATAAGTGAGTCGAAAAAGTAATATTATAATAATAATTGATCTTGCACCAGTTACTCATAGCAACGAGAATATTATGAATTTATTATAGTATAACAAAAGACTATTAAATCGACTTAGAAATATACCTAATTGATTGCTATTAGATAATTATTTTATTTTAGTAAATATCAGATTGTCTTAAATTAATGGAAAATGTTATTTATTTAAAACAAAAATAAAGTGATAAATAATATTAATATTTTCACATTAAAGGGATTCGATACCGTGGTTTTCTGTTTTTGTCTAACACACGCGCGCATAGTATTTTAGACGTGTTTTTTGCCAAACATACCAATTTATCTAATGAAGCGATAAGAATTCTGAAAACAGATTTGAATTTGTCGTCAAGTCTACCTGAAATCGACTTTTCCACATTTTTGATTTTATCCCCCAAATTCTTAAAAATTACATATTCAAAAAGAGTACTTAAAAATTCTACTACTTCAATTTTTGGAGAAGTCAAAATCAAAAAATGTACTGTACTACCATTCAAAGCTTCAAATCTTAACACCTATTTTTTTTTAAATTAAGTACAAAAATAGATGTACATTATTGGTCATTGTATATTTGAAATAATAAAAAGTGATATTTAAAACAAATATTATAATAAGTAATTGCTCGGACTATTAAGATAACATTCTTATACAATCTAACATGCACATTGAGTGAGGTTTTTATATCAAAAATTCAAAAATGTTCTTTTGTCTTCAGACAAAAAAAAAAATAATCTCATATACAAATTATTTTGTAAAAAATATAGGGGATGATGTCCTACTTTACTGAAAATAGACATTGGAGAATTGTCCATTTACCCTTCCACAATTCCATCTATATTGATGTTACAAATTAAATATAATAAAACTATTGTTCAACAATAGGTGTGTAACTTATTTTATTTAGATTATCTAAAATGAAATGCTCCATTACTACTTACAATATACAGTTGGACAACTCAGTGAACAACTGGAATTACAACAAGTAAACTAAAATGAGCTCATTTCCAATCTATATAAAAATAAACCAGTTGACAGAGGTACAGACGAGTTGTCTCCAAAGGAAACTCGATTTTGTTCTGACTCCAGAACCATTAATTTTAAATTCTGTGGTGGAAGTCTTCTCATGCTGTACAATATCATGACTCATATAGTCATATGAACAACTTTCTAATCATTTCAAATGACAATAAATACATTTTAAATGCCTACAATTAATATTTAATTCTTCAGATAAAAAAATCTATAATTTTAGATTGAATTATATTAGTGATAATCTCGGCAATAATCAAATCTATAATAACATTATAATTAACATAATAGTTTCATTTACCCATAAAATATCAACTTAAGGATGTACAATTGTAATACCTAATTGATCACATAAACATAAGTCATAAATACGAAAGATAAAATGTTAAACATTCATTTGGTGAATCATCCACTTCAGTTTCAATACTACTTTAAAATGTTTAGACACATATTTGTATAGGTATTTTAAGCTTTTACATAATACTTTAAAGAACTAAGCTACTAGAAAACTTTCAATTCGAATATTTTATAAATTATTGTCATCTACTTTCAAAACTTAAAATATTAGAAATTTTAAAAATAATATTATGAATATATACTGAATTCTGTATAATCATTAAATAAACCATTTGCATGCTTCATTTAACTAAAATAATATAATACTATTAAGTAACCTAAGCTATACTACCTACCTAAAAAACCACATAGATACAGGCGTAAACATTAAATTAGTTATTCAATTAAATGTCAAGAATAAATGATCATCAAATAAAAGGTTAATTGAGCACGACCAAGTATGTCAATTGCACACTATTTTTCAACTAATTGAAAAAATATAATGATTTAGATGCTATTATTATCTCTCAACTATAGAAACTTTTTAACCATTAAACATTATTAACATATATACCTAGGTATATATATTTTATTCAAGGTGCCAGAATTTTTTTAAATATTCATTAATGTGAATACCTTCCAACTGTAATATTATAATAGGTATTTTGTTGTTTTACGCATGGTAACAATAAATAAAATTAAATATTCAACAGTATTTACATATAATGACAAGCAGACAAAAGTATAGATTAATAAGTTATTACATACAATATAAGCCTGATAATATATTCAAAATTAATAAGTTATAATAGGTATAGCATTATAGGTACCAAAATACTCATTTAACTTCAATACTATAAGATATTATATGTACCTAATATAAATTAATAATTTTAGGTAAAACATAACATGAATTCAATGAAGTTAATGCAGTTATTTTTTATTTTTTACTCATTAACTATATACCTAGGTAGGTAATAATATGTTAATGACAATACAATAATGAATTATCTATATTCATACATACATTATTATTTATTTGTTTTATTGATATGTATATTTATGTATATTCCTAATACATTAACATTAATACTGATTATACTCCCATGAATTTTAAATAGTAATTAAGATTATGGTAATTATGATAAACAGGTGTTTACCTATTTCCAATTAATCATATGTAATAATGACAAATAAAAACATTAAACAGGTACCTACTACCTACTATTAATCCATTTTTAATTTATTTATACATACAAATCTGATTACTCTATAAAATTTTTAAAATTCTTAAAATATTCCTATCAAATGACATTGTAAATAAAATCAATGTTTATACTAATAGGTATAATTCAGTGGAATATTTTTGTACCTAATTTTTTTTGTAGAGAGCAGACATCAAAATACAATGAAATCATATTGATAGCCAATACAATGATAAAATAAAATTATTAGTCGTAAAAAGAAAGAAAGGGCCATGTAGTTACACTGTTTGTATCATCTGTCCCCGTTTACTATAGTAAATACACCACTGTTACCTATACAATATTAATGTTAATATTTATTTATATTTACATTAGTAGGTATGCGCAATAATACCTTATGTTTTACAATGTATTTTTTTTAGTCAAATCTAGTTAGTACTTTTGTACCTATATAGATCATTCAAAATCAAATCTAATTATTTAATACTAGTATTTATGTTTTCTCCTTTTGCAACATACAAGGACAGTACAGCACCAAAAGGTGATTACGAGAATTGGTTTTGCTCAACTAACAAATAGGTACCTAAACGGGAATTATATTTTAAACTCTGTGGATACCCACACACAAGCGATAGCAACCCCATGTTGTAAAGGTAGTTATAAAAAGTAAATAGTAAGAGTTATAATAAATTGATGGCGGTACTTACAGCTGCACGAATATTTCGGCGATAATTCAGAAGCCAATGCACAACACGATCGGACCAAAAAAAAAAAACAAAAAAATCAAATAACAAAAAATGCAAAATAAGTACACAAATAAAAATCGACAAAAATGGTTTATGAGTAATATGAAACTTAACAACATGAACAACTAAAACAACAAGTAAAAACAACCACCGCAACAGCAGCGACCACTACAACAATTGTTATTATGGGATACAAACGATAATACGCGACGGGGAATCCAGCTTTCGCGCGACGAAAACGGACGGACGACACAGACGTGTTCTACGTATTCACCTGAGGAAGTGTCGCGCGCAAAACGCGTCGTCACCGACAATACAGCGTACACTGAGCACTGTACGCCGAAACGCAGCCGACAACGGAGCGATTCGCTATTGGCGGCGGCGTTGACGACGATCGTTTCGTGCGGAAGTCGCGTCGTTTTCGTGCGCGAAAAACAACGGTTCGCCGGACGTGACAGTTTACTCACCGCTCCTCTGCATCTTGAGGCGATTGCGGTCGGGAAACAACGGACGCGGCGATGAATCAAACGAGACGACTGGAAAACGGGAGAAAAATTTTAAATTTTAAAAATCCGCTCGTCACATTATCAACTATATCAAATATCGACGACGGTCGGACGGTTGTACCGGATGGGCGAACGGGGAACGCGGGACGAATGCCCGCCGTGAAACGACAACAACTTCGTTTTTTATTCTGTGGTTGAACAACCTCGTGCGGGGGCAGGTGGCGGTGCGATCATGGAAAAGAAAACGGTTTGGTGGCGGGGAATCAGAATATCGACCGGTGGAATACGAAAACATTACAGTCGTCAGTCCCGTTCGGATCGAATTTGTCACGAATCTATATATTTTCTCTACAGCTTCCTTTATGGAGTATTGATCGTAATTCGTGATTCGCAGAGTAATAAGAATAATTCTCTTCGCCACTCAAAATAATACTAATTTCATCTGAATTTTTTTTTTTTAGGTTAACAGGACGTAACTCGGTTATCTAGTTTAGCAAGCTATGATAAAAAAATTTTAGCGATAACATTTTCGTCATGATAAAATATATTATAGTATTATAATATTATACTCCAAAGACAATTGTTTTGTCATGGTTATCGTAAATTTTACATATTGTATTTTGCATTCCGTATTCACTATTCACCATTCATTTTTTTTTTAATCGTCGTGCTAAGTAATCACTGGCCACTACTCATTACTCAGGCAATTATACTATTCTGTGATTATATCTTAGATTCTTAGTCTGTGAAGTTGTCATTTCATTTCGGGATACATAGATTGAATTTCGAGAGTTCCGACCGTTTCGCCGATATGAACAGTTTGCGATTATTCAGACGTTTATCCAGCACCGTGTCGCGCTCCAGCAAGAACGAACGCGCCATCGTTGTCACTGATGATGCGTCAACCATAGTGTGTTATCATCCGGAGAGTTCTTTCCCATACGAGTGCACCAAACCATTACCAGTCAACAAAGTGCAGGACAACTCAGTGTTAAAAGTTCAAAACAAAGACTTTGTGCATGAAGTATTCAGTAAGCCCAATAATGAAATAGTGCAACAAGAACTTATGAAAATGACGTACACCACAAAACACCGATGGGTGCCACCCAAAAAATGGAAAAGAAACTTTGCTCATCAAAAACTTGTAGACAGAGAATATTTATAATCTGATATAATTATGTTTATTGTTTTTAAAAGCAAACTAGGCTCATGTTTTTAGTATAAGAGTATACAATATAAAATTGTTTTGTAATGATTTTTTGAATAAAAATTGTATAATATCAAGGATTAAAATTATTGTAAGTTACAAAAAATGATCTTCTTTTACTTCCAACTGTAACAGAAAAACAAATTTGTATTATATTTTAATAATACAAACGACAGTTATAAATCATATTTAGTAGTTTTATATGCAAATAGTCACCTTAATAAGTCAGTTAAGGATGGTACAACTGGCGGAATAGTTTGACAAACTTTTGGTTGATTCGATGGTTTCTTAAGTTTTAAATTACGATGCTGTGGGAATGTAGGCATCAATTTAGGATCACATGCTAAAAATGTAAATTGTATGTTAAATAATATTTAAGAAGTGGTAAACTATGAAAAAATATGTTGTTATATACAGTTAAAATTGTATATAATAACATAAGCAATTATATAAGATAATTACGCAATGGTGGTTCAACAAAGTAAGAGCTTTGAAGACATTCTTCAGCTGTTGCTCTTCTGCTCGGTTCATACATAAATAAAAAATTTAAAAGACGAATCCCAGCGTCGGATAACCATGGAAATCTAAGTAAAAAAAATTTACATTTTCTTTAGAATGTTCATAAATACAAAAAATTAATTAGTGAGCATGTATATTTGAGATGTTAAATACTTTGGTCTAATATTATTGTATGGCTGTGGTCTCAATGTAAAATTTTTCAGTGCTGGTAATGTGTCAATTTCAGGCCATATTGAAGCGTTGGGAGTGCCAAGAAGTTGACATATCAAATCAAGTTGATGAATCTCTGTACGGCCAGGTAATAACGGCTTGTGAACTAAATTATAAGATAATTAAATAATCAAATTTTTTCTGAAATAAAATAACAATAAAATAAATAGCATACGCAAAAGCTCAGCAAAAATACATCCTGTTGCCCACATATCAATAGCTGTTGTCAACTTAGGAGATCCTAATAAGACTTCAGGAGCTCTGTACCAAAGTGTTACGACTTTGGCTGTCATTTTCTTTGGTGGCACACCAAAAAAACGAGCCAATCCAAAATCAGCTTAAAAACAGAAAAAATAAATATTAATTCTTATAGCTTATGTACAAAATGTTCAGTTAATTTATATTTACCTATTTTTACACATCCTTTGTCTGTAATCAATAAATTAGATACCTTGAGATCACGATGAATAATGAAATTTGAATGCAAATACTTAAGTCCTTTCAAGAGCTGTAAAAATATACATTTTACTTGAGACTCAGTAAATGGAGTAGCCATGTTATCTAATAAACTGGACAAATCATGTTCGCAATACTCCATTGACAGAAATATACTAAAAAAAATAAATGATAAAACATATAATTAAAGTCAAAATATTATAATAATACAGATATAAAACTAAGACCAAACATTTTGTAAATTGATAAATATAACATTCTTGAGATACTCTGCAAGATTATTCCATCTCAGAATACAGAGTGTAACAAATAGACCTAACAAATGAAATAACTTTTGTTCTAATCAGGGCCGGATTTTAGCTTTTTAACACTAGAGGAAAATTAAAAAAATACGCGCATCTCAGGAAAATTACCAGAATTAGTATTTTTTTTTTACGAAAAATCAAGCACACTCACACAGTATTATGAGGACCAACATTTACAAAACCTTTTGCAATATACTGGATCAATAATTTATATACTACAAATAATTTAAAGGATTTTAACTTAAAAATGAAACATTTAAAATTTTAAACTAATCAAGTAATAGTTTTAGAAGCACTTCTTAATGGTGTATTTAGCTTTCTATGGTCAATATTTCTAAGTTTCAGGTTTAGAATAAATAATATTGATAATAATAACATGTATGAATTATTTATTAACGAATCTAAATTAGGTATCCATTGCTTACTTTTAATATAAAAAGCTTTATGTAAAAGAACAATATTTAATTTACAACATAACCATATTAATATACACTTTTCATTTTAGATTCTGAGTGGAACGATGAATGTATTGATTTTACAATGATGTGTGTTTTTTTTGTGTCTGTCATCACCTTTTAGGACAGTTAAAGTGCTTGGATTTACTTCAACAGTAACTTTTCTAAGAGAAAAGTGAATCTAGTTGGTACTTTGGGGGGATCAAAAGTAAAAAATTCCCAATAGTTTTCAAAAGCGCCTTGAAAAACAAAAGAAAAATTAAGGAAAAACGGGAATTTTTACACAAAATCTGTTTTCAATAAAATCGGTTTTGGTTTTTGGTACAACTCTAAAACAAATGACCGTAGGTACATACAATTTTGACTGAATGTTTATATTAGCATTTTCAATACACCATAATATTTCTCAAATATTTTGATTTATTTTGAGCTCTTTACGGACATTTTCAGTTTCCATTTTTTTTTTTTTCTATAAATATCAATAAAAAATTTTTTTTGTTGGTTAAAAAGGCTTGAAAATTTAATAGAAGGTTCCTATTATATTGTTTCAAAGACAGATGAAAAAAATTAAAAATTCATAGTCACAATTTTTTTTATAAGCATCTAAAGTTCAAATATTGACAAAATACGTAAAAATGACGAAAATTTGCAAATTATTTTGAGTTAGAAATTTATGAAAAATTTTCTTTTTAAATCTAAGATTTGAAAATGTAATACAAGATTCTTCATAACATTATCTACCTTTTTTAAAAAAAAATTGTCTACTAGCAAATCAAATTAAATTTTTATGAGCATTCGAAATTCATATTTTTACAACATTTGATATTCGCTCAATTTCTCATGTAACAATTTTCTAATTTTGTTTTAATTAAAAAACGAATGACTGTAGATACTTGAAAATTTCACTGAATGTTTATATCAGCATTTTCTATAAACGATAACATATTGAAAATAATTTGACTCTTTTTGTGCTATTTACAGACATTATCAGTTTTACATTTTTTTAGTTTTTTTTTCTATAAATATCAATAAAGTTTTATCTGTTGGGCCAAAAAGTGTAAAAAATTAATACAAGGCTCCTGATATATTGTTACAACAGCAGTTGAAAAATATTAAAAATACATAGGCACAATTTTTTTTATAAGCATTTAAAGATTGAATTTTGACAAAATTTATGAAATTTAAAATTGAATAATTATTTTGTAGTTAAAAATTTATAAAATGTTCAACTTTTATATCTAAGGCTTGAAAATTTAAAACAAGATTCCACATAAGTAGTTTATTCTGTTACCAAAAAATCTAAAAAAATACACAAGCACAATTTATTTTATAGTCATTTTAAGTTCAAATTTGGACAAAATTACATATTAAAAAACCTAGAATAACTATTTTAGTTATTTTGTTGTGATTGTATAATATTATTTGTGGGTACTAGAAACTTCTGAAGTATAAAATTATATATCTATGATACTATCACACCAATACGGTTTGTTGTTGATGGTTATACATTGTTATAGCGTTATAGCATTAATCATTATAGCGTTATAAGTACCTAATGGATATTGTGATATGATTAATTTGGAATTTATTACAGGTACCTATTATAAGTCAATTTATTTTTTTAATACCATAGATTAGCATATAATATGTCTAATACCTAGACTGACAAACCGTCTCCGCTCAGAATCGTTTTTCTTATACAGTGATATTATATCATTGAATTCAAATTTAATACTATCCATTATACAGTGACCCACTTCTAACCTACTGTACTGCAGAGCGACATCCACTTACCCACCTTTTTAATATTTGTTTCAATCAAAACTTAATATGTATCTAGGTATGGAAAAAATACAATGAAACAAAAATGTGATTATGTACTGAAAATTGAAATATTATGATTATAACATGATAAAGAAATTTACTTTATCTATAACTTATGGATTAAATGTATACCTATACTAAAATATCTTCATTTTACCTTCTACATTTTATAAATTTCCAAAATAATAAGAACCCAGTCATCTATTTGATATCTTGAACTATAAAAATAAAGTAGATTAAAAAAAATAGTTTATAAACTAACCAAATAGAATATAAATTTCCTTTTAAATTATTTTAAATTTTAATATAATAATATGTAAAACACAATTTTTAATCTGACTTGTGCTACATATCAATAGGATAGTATTTTTGTTTTAATTATTAAATTATGTTGTATATTTTTATTTAAAAAGCAAACATAAGTAACATGTTATATTTCATTTTATGTTCATTTTAATTTATCTAGTGGCCATGTTAATATTTATAAAAAGGCATTTGTTAAATATAAAGACTTTTATAAACCTATGAACATGTAATTTAATAAATAATCTGAAAACAATTAAATCAGTAGTACCTAAGTAACATTTTATGTAGTACATAATTTTATGCAGCACCTATTTGAAAAAATATATAGTTATTAATTTAAAATTATATAACAATGAATTACAATTAATAGTGCCATTTTCAAGATAAAGTTTTAAATAACTATCTACATAATATATTATATGTAAGAAAACGATGTCATTTACCATACTTTATTATGTCACTAATCGGAGTGTACATTAATCTATGATGGACCAATAGGCGTGTACACTCCCGCTGACAGTTGCGGACGGATATTTCCGCAGCTCTGTGTACCTATTTCATAATTGTCCCTTTTAATTTTTAAATCAATGTTATTAGTTATTACTTATCTCGATTAAAAAGAAAATTATTTTATTTTATTCGCATACCCAATATTACACATTTCCTGTAAAATATTATTTTGTACCTAGTTTTGACTTTTGTTATAAAGTCCATTTTCAATTTTCAATTTATAAATTTAAAACCTTAAAAATACGCCCTCGAAAATTATACGCCTGGGGACTAGTGGGGGACTTCCTCAATCCCTCTCTAGCCCTGGTTTTAATCAATATTTAAAAAGTTTTATCTATAGACGCTTAAACTTCACATTCACATATAGTAATATATCATAATATTTAATTTTATATTCTGAGCAGAGCGATTAATGTATTGATTTTACAATAATGTGTTTTTTTTTTTTTGTGTTTACACGATAAGTAGTACATATAATGCTTCAATTTCCAATTTCAGCATTTTTTCCAGTTGGTGCATTGGGGAGATAAAAAATTTTAAATACTCAGTAGTTTTCAAGTGCTGGGAAAAAATAAATAAAGAAAATGGGAATTTTAACGCAAAATCAAATTGGTGTAACTCTAAAAAAAGATGACCATAGATAAATTAAATTTTAACTGCATGTTCAAATTAGCAATTTCTATAGACCATAAAATTGTCAAAATATTTTGACTCATGTTGAGCTGTTTATAGGCATATAAAATTTTCCCTCGGTCAAAAACTTGTAAATGTAATATTAGATTCTTCAAGAGTTGTTGTAAAAGGAAATTTAAAATAAGTTCAAAATAGTTTTTGATGAACGTATGACGTTAGAATTTTGACAAAATTTGTAAAAATCACAAATATTTCCAAATTATTTTGAATTGGAAATTCATAAAAATTGAATACATGATTCCTCATGAGTTTTTCTACCTTTATCATAAATGTAATGTCTACCGGAAAGCCAAATTAAATTTTATGAGTTTTTAAGTTATATAGCATTGGGCTCACTACATTACTCGATTTCTCATAAAATGATTTTCTCATTTTGTTGTAATTCAAAAACAAATTACCGTAGATACTTGAAATTTACACTTTATATTTATTTAATCATTTTCTATACTTGATCAAAATTTAAAAAAAAATTTGATTTGTTCTACGCTGTTTGAGGACATTTTCAATTATTATTTAGTTTCTTTTTTCTATAAATCTCAATAGAATTGTATTCGTTGGGTCAAAAAGCTTTATAATTAAATACAAGGGGCTCCTCACGCATTGTTACAAGAACAGTTAAAAATAATGAAAATATATGGGGAAAATATAAATGTAAACAACATTTGTAAATTGAAAAATGTTGCAGTTAAAAATGTATAAAATGTTGAATTTTTATAGCTGAAGAATGAAATTGTAAAACAAGGTTCCGTATGAAGTTAATTCTGTTTTCCAAAAAATCTAAAAATATATAATATAAACGCAGTTTTTTTTTCATAATAATTTTAAGTTCAAATTTGGACGAAATTAGATATTAAACAAAGAATAACAATTTTAGTTTTGTTGTAATTTGAAAATATTATTTGTGGGTACTTGAAACTTCTAAAGTATATTATTATATTAAAATATGATAATATACAAATAATATTAATTCAACTTATCAGCTACTGTATAAACAATAACAACATAAATATAATATAAAATATAAAAATTTTAATAGCTAAGTACGTATTAAAATATAAATATATTTTTTTTAAGTTACTACTTTTCATATAAATTAATCTTAATTCAAAAAATTAAAAAAAAAAAAACCATTTGCCTCAGATAAACGTTATTAGGATAAAAAGTTTTCTCGAAACAAGATTTACAAATTGGTTATTTTTAGTATTAAAAATAAAGTTATATTATACGTGTGGCACAAGTCAAAAAACTATAATATAAAAAATATTGATTAGAACAAAAATTATTTCATTGACAGATCGTCTTTCTGTTACATTCCCTAAGTAAATAATAAATAATTTTAAAAATTGCATTAACAACATACCTAATTGTATTTATTATTATACTCAATGAATTTACTTATATCAAAATTTGTAAATTAAATTTCATCAAATATCATTGTAACCACATTTGTTTTAATTTTAATAACAATTTTCATAGATATACTGTTTTGCTAATATCATTATCAAACATTTTCTAAGAACAGATTATTTCATTATATAGGGTGAACAGATAAGTTATTTTCAGGGAGTCAAAACGGGTTTGAACCCGGGTCGTAAAACCCGGGTTACCCGCAAAAAATTTTACTCGGGTTTTAACACGAAACCCGAAACCCTTTAAAAATTGTACCCGGTTTTTAACACGAAACACACAACCCATAAAAAGTTGTACCCTGTTTTTAACACAAAACACAAAGCCCGCAAAAAATGTTACCCAGTGTTTAACACGAACCACGAAAAAAATTTACCCGTATTGCAAGGTGCAACATGAAACATGAAATCCTCAAAATTAACTTAACTGTATTCACTAATAATAACTAATATAATATTAAATTATAATTATCTTTACCCAGAGGCCAGATTGCCAGAACCCAGTTATTCTTCTCTACTTTCAGGACATAGGGGTAATTAGTTAATTTGGAAAGACTTATTGAATTTAATATTTATTATTGTATACCTAACCGACTATAAATTTTAATATGACAGACAAGTGACAACAGTACCTATTCGAATTCGGGACTCAGGTATTTTAAATTATAACTAGTATAGTGTTGATTGTTGACCAAATGCTATTTGGCATTTTATATCTACATTTGTATGTAGTGAGGGGAGGCCTTAAAAAATACGGCCTTTGGCGTATAGACTTTTTTTCAGTTCAATAATAAGGTAGCGCCGGTTATTAGCTAGGCTGCCACTGCGGATGAAGTCTAGTCACGCCTACTCAAAATTCAAAACCCACAAAAGTGTAACCCGGTTTTAAACCCGAAACCCGCAAAAAATTGTACCCGGTTTGAACACGAAACCGAAACCCGAAATACTTTAACCCGTTTTGACTCCCTGGTTATTTTACAATAATATCTTGGTCACAATAATGTGTTGTTATTCCTCAAATAGTTATCATCAGGCTTTGCACCCCAACGTAATCGAAACCCGATTAACCCAAATAAATAGTATAATCCAAAACCTGTATATACAAAACCCATTGAAAAAATTAACACCCAAAAAAATACCCAAATAACCCGAAAACTGAATTTCCATTTGGGTTTACCGGAAACCCGAATTATTGAAAATTAAGTGGCATATCAATTTGTATGTATTTTTTGCAACTAATGCGACTAAGAAGATATGAAGATAGTAGTGTAAGTGTGTAAAGGATAACTCAATTTTTTTTTTGCAACTAAACAATAATTAATTAAAAATTAAAAAAGACCTTGATGCTAGATGATTGTTTTATTTCATTTCACAATATTCAATAATAGAATAAGCTAGAACTTTCTTCTGTAGAAAAAGGACAGAGTAAGTACTAAGTAATAAGTAATAAGCTAACAACTAATAAGTATTAATAATTTATTTTTATTTTTAATATTTTTCATTATGTTTACTTTAAATATAAAATCAGATTACTATATCAAATTTGCATTGAAAATCTCATATTAATTGATATACAACATGGGGGTTTTTTTTTTAAACACCCACATTAACCATAATTAACTCGAATAAATTTTCATTTAACCGTAACCAGAAAAATGTATTAACCTGATACACCCAAATTCAATAACCCAAAATTTCTTTCAACATCCGAAACCCGAAAAAATGATTACGGCGCAAAGCCCTGGTTATCATAGTACAAAACTATGACTTTTATTAAAAAAAGAATAGTATTTGCCAGGGGTTATCCTTAGGATCTTTAGTGGAATATTGTTCAATATTATTAAAAATTAATTGTGCCAATGAGGACCCCTCTTTTGATGATAATTTGTTCTAATGTTCTTAAACACTGTTAATAACTCTTAAGTTTAATATATGCGTTTTAATTGCTTACTTAATAACTGTTAAATAAATTGTAATTCTATTATTTACATATAATATTTTATATTTCTCAATTTTCTACTATTCTAATATTGTACTGTACTTTAACTATAGGGGCAACCCGTATATTTTGTAATAAATAAATTATACTAATATCTGTTGATTATGTGCGTCAGTCTCAAAGTTTAGATTTAAACACACCTTTACGCATTATATATTAAGTAAATACTAAATAGTATTTATTAGCAAAGAAAAATATAAAATTTACCGATGGACAAATAATGGAAGAATATTATACAATTTATTATTATGCTGCATAACGCATGAAGTCATATAAATAGTATACCTAAGCAAATAGTGGTGGATTACCAGATACTTGACATTTTTAATGTGGCTCACTTGTTAAAAAATGTCGATGACCCCTGGTATATCCAATACAATCATGTTTACTTAAATATTTACCTGTCTAAACTTCTGCCCACTAAGACTTCTTGTAGGCGAACGATATTCTCATGATCACATTTCAATAATAATGATATCTCACGAAGTGCACTCATTGGTAATCCTTCCTTTTCATTTTCCATACGAACTTTCTTCAATGCAACAATTTTTTCAACTGGTGATTTTGAATCCTTTGCACGATCTTATGAACAATTTAAAATAAAGTGCAATTGACTAACAAAATATAATATAAAGTCTACTATTACTTTATCAGTCACCAAACATAGTTTATGACTAGTGTACTAAGACCAAATCAAAAATTATTATGGTATTGATAAAATAATAGGTACATTTTACTTACACACAACGCCATATGTTCCTTCACCTATGCGATTCAATTTTTCAAACTCGGCAACAAATCGACAACGTCCAAGCTAAATATTTACAAGAATTCACAATTAAAAATAATCAAAATAATAATAAATATATATATTAAAATTATGCATGCTCAAAAGTCAAAATGTATATTCCACTAATCGATCCCTACATATTTATATAAATAAAAAATAAATGTTAACTTAAAGCGGCACATACACAATTCGTTTCACTTGAAGTGTCCTGAGTATTCAAATAAGTTCTGTCTAATGTGGTAGGAAACTGAAAGACTGTTCAGTTAAAGTCAAGTCATGAAATAATCAACCGCATTGAGTTGCATAACAATCAGTTGTTAAATTACTGCGAGTGTTTCTGCATTCTTAAATCCACTTTACATATAAAACCGTAATTTTAAGTAAGACAGAGCTATACGGATCGTGTATGGGACGCTTATGATTGTTATAAGGTATGAATAATACTAACAAGGTCTTTTTCAGGAATTGGCATAGGTTTAAGATCACGAAAAGAATACAATGATCCTGAAAGCATTACTGGGCCAGTAGGATCATAATCTGCCAATACTTGTTTTGATTTCTTAATGCCTCCACTTTCTACAGTTTTTTCTTTTTTGCTTTTTTTCGAATGCTTTTCTAAAAAATGGCACCAAACGTTAAAACCAAACAATTTATGATATTATTATTAGAATTATTTATTTAATTGTACAGGATTCCCTGTGTAAATTTAATGTAAAACGCACTTTTAGATTTTCCCATGTTGATCGGTCGATTGTTTGAACTATTAAATGAGAGTTAAAATACCAATGTTAACATCCAATTGTAACTAGTAAGTCGTACCGAAGACTAATACAGAACTATATATATAAGTTACTAACTAATATATAAGTTTTAAACGTGAAACATATCACACCACAAGGTACAAACAAAATATTTTTTATTGTGATAAATAATATGATTTTTGATTGAGGACTGTGATGTTCGGCGTTACGAGTTTCCGACGTTCGGGACAAAACGCCGATTGTTGTTACTTGTTATCATCAGAAAGCAAGTGTGCCCACAGAACGGAATAAAATTACCGGTGTCACGGTGTATATATTAATTTTATCTAAATCATATCATAGAACAATACGTTCTATGGTATAGCTGAGAGAGAAAGAACATAAAGTAGAGAAAGAGCCTCCATAAGGAATTGAAATTCTGAATACATTTTACTGAATCGCGGAAAAAAAGCCCAGAAATAGAAATAGAAATGTTAACACATGTATACTCTACTCCTAATGACCTAATTAGTAATTATCATATACGTATAACAAAATATAATAATATATTAATATATTATATATTATAATGAAATTAATTATTAATTGTTAATTGTATTAAATATAGATTGTAAATCAAATAAAAATATAAATATGAACACAATATTATGTATACGTCATAATTTATTGTGTTATAAGTTATAAGTCAAAAAACATCAGTCTTAGGTATATACATAGTACAATAATATATAAATCAAAAAACATAAGCCTTAGGTATATACATACTTTAATGTATAAAAAAATTACAAAACCGGAGGTAATTTAATATATTTGGAGAGCAGATAATAATCATAAACGTCAGTCAATTTTTGACTGTGAAATTACAACAATAATAGCTCGAAAAAGTATAATACAATAGTAGTAGGTGCATAAATGTATAATAACATAGATACCTAATAATATAGTCAATAGTCATTAGTCATAGAATAAAAATAATAATAATAATAGTCACAGCAGCTCAGTCAATTTTCAACTGTAATACTGTAATGATTATTTATATTATATTTATACATACTAATATTTATTTATTTATTTATTTACTATTATAGGTACATTTAAATTTTTCAATAGGTAGTTATAATATACGATTAATAGTTAAGTATTAATAAATACAAATATAACCTAATAATAATAGTTAAGTATAATTATATTTTACTAGTTATTATTATTTATGATTATTAACTGTTATAGTAGTATGTATGTATGTATATTTAATATATCATATTGTGTTCATATTTATAATGATCATTTTCATTATAATATATAATATATTATTATATTTTGTTATACCCTATAAATACATGGTAATTAGCAGGGCTCGTAAGTTCATGCATCTGCATGTTTTTTTTGCTACACAGGAAAACATGCTAGCTGAGATACAAATCCATTTCATAACAACAGTAATAATAATATGAAGTTTGATATACTCCGGCCCACGAGAGAAGTAACCCGTGTCCCGACCAAATCTCGTCAGAATCCGCGCATCTCCACGTATTTGACATACAGTGAAAGGCACTAAGAGGGAGAATTCCGCCAGTCAGCATGCGCGAAACGGGTTACTTCTCTCGTGGCTGGAGTATAGTGCATGTTTTTGCATGTTTTGGGTGTAAAGGCATATTTGGGCATATAAGTCGATTTTT
>NC_042494.1:66566535-66569258 GCF_005508785.2 Acyrthosiphon pisum
CCATCCTCCACCATATAAAATGGCAGCTTCTCACCAACCAGCATTTATAATTTTGTACATTGCTACACTCTACAGTATAGTTTTCTTACACTCGCCGATGAGTTTACTCGGATGAGTCGTATGCGTTTATCCATTCAATTTCTTGTTTTAGTGTTTTCATATGATGTATAGGTAGGTTACTACTGTACACATTATTCATATTTCATTTTAACAATGCCGAAGGAAAAATAAACAGTTGCGGGCTGTTTGCAAAATTTTGTGGAGGAATTTGAATTTTTTTAAATTTATGGATTAATTCTTATTATTTTAAAACTTTTTCATGATTTTTTTTACATAATACATATTTTGAGTGCATAATTTAAAAATGTTAGAGCATATAAATGCATATTTTCGAACTTTTTTGTGCATATTTTAATGCATATTTTGACAATTTTTAGTGCATGAATGCATGCTTATTCATGCATTTTTTAGTGCATGAAGTAACGAGCCCTGGTAATTAGAAATGGTAAAAATTAAATACATATATATGTACATATTTTTGAATTTTTAATACATACAAATCTGCACCCTAGTAATTACTAATTAGGAGTAGAGTATACATGTGTTCACATTTTTATTTCTATTTCTGGGCTTTTTTTCCTTGGGCTTTTTTTCCGTGGGCTTTTTTTCCGCCTACCATTTTACTACTTAGTTTCCAGTCCTGTAAAATATTTGAGTAAAAGTATTCAAATACTACTAAGTATTGAATAACTTTTTTAATACTTTCAGCCTGAAGTATTTTGAATATATAGGTAGAATGTTAAATACTTTCTTTGTATTAAATACTTTTTGGTATTGATTCAATACTATTGAATACTTTGGTTTTTTATTTTGAACATTTTATTTTTATTCGAAATAATTGGTTAGAAAAATATTATTGTCAACAACAACAATAGAATAATAGTTTTATTTAATATTCTATATTTCTGTGTATTTCCGAAGCCCGAAGGTTTGTGTAAACCAGATTTCTAAAAATAGTACAACATTTATTTTGTCATGGTCTATTACAACTTCTGAAAATGGTTTTCAAAATCGGCGTCTAAATGTGACCTGTAAAGTAGTCAGTTTCAAATAATAATAATAATTAAATTGTCAAAAACTAACTATTTTACAAGGAGTGAGTCTGAAGGGTTCTTAGCAAAACTCAAGAGTGAGGCAAGTTTTCATGCTCCGACAATCTAAAGTCTAAACTGTTTTAGTGTTTTATATTGAATCATATTACATAACTTATAAGTTATAAGTAAAAAAAATAAATGATCAAGAGTCCAATAAAGTTATCGAGTTGGTACCTACCAACTTCGAATATATTATAATCTGATAATCTGAATACCTATCTAAATTATTAAATTATTACACAAATGAATTGATTACGTTTTATAATAATGAAAAAGTTGATCAAAGCGATCAAGCTAAAGAGCTAAAAAATGTATATTTATTTTGATTTTTTACATTAAATTATTTAAATGTATGTACCTAAATTTCTAATAATCTCTTTATCTAATAGAAACTGTTTCGAATAAATTTCGTTTGTGGTGAAAAGTAATAAAAGATTAAATAAAATATTAAAATAATATTATTTGATTATTTGAAAATACTAAAATAGTATTAGTTGTCAATCGATATTGTGAAATAAAAACATGAATTCATGTAGATAATAATATATTAATATATTGTTATCTACAAAGTACAAATCCTGAGCTCAGATTATAGTATGATAATTTACATGTAAAGAATTGGTATATTATAATATTTGTGCTTTGTTCTTGAGTTGGTGGTATAGGTAGGTATAGGTGCAACGTTTTAAAGTTCCAATATTAATAAAGCGAAATGGAGATCCCTACTCGTGGTACCCAATTTATTTAGCCTTGTCCTAACCACTGGCACAGTATACAGTATGGCAATTGGACTTCAGCAGTTGGCACTTGGCACACTGCCACGGAATACAGAATAACACGATCGGATTATTACTTATTATTGTAATATGTAATGTATGTAGTATGTACCCAATACCCATTATTTTTTTTTTTTTTTTATAGGCGGCATTATCCATATTCCGTATTTACAATAGTATACCTATTATTAATTTTTTTTTAATAGTATTGTTCGGTTCGTTTTATCAATATTTAATCGCCAAGATCGACAATTGTGGCATTGTGGATTCGTGCAGAAAACAGTAAAATGTTTTGTTGTGGGGTATGTAATGCCGTTTTTACCGGAATGTATCCCGAAACAGTACTTACAACTCCATGTGGTCATTTGTTTCATGCTGAATGCCTTAGCATGTGCTTCAACAAGTAGGCAACTATAATATTTATTTTTCTCTGGCATCCAATAGTATATACTATTTAGTATAACTTAATTATTGTTGCTTGACTTTTTCATATCAAATTTTTTATAACTTATAAATTATAATAAATTGGTACTAAAATGTATCTTACTGATATTGTTTCAAGAGTGTCGAACCTTGAAGCTAGATGCCCATTTTGTACACTATGCATAAACCCATCTAAAACGATCAAGATACATCTCCAAATAGGTACAAATTGGAAAGATACCGCAGCTGCTTTAAAAAAACAGGTATAATAATTGTTTTTTTTTATTAAAAAGGATTTTTAGTTATAGATTTTAGATATAGAATAATTCATAAGTAACCCGTTCAAAAACAGTATACCTACCATAGGCGC
>NC_042494.1:66569355-66589539 GCF_005508785.2 Acyrthosiphon pisum
AAAAAAAAAAAAAAACCTAGGACATACAATTTTAATATGCTAGGTATATTGCAGTGGTCTGCTTGCCTTTAATATATTCAGCCCCCCCCAAGCCAGTTAAAATTGCGCCAATGATACCTATATAAAATACCATAATTTAATTAAATATTAATCAAAATTAAAATATTTTTTAAATAAAATACCTATAGAGGAGTGTGTTGTAAATTGGACTTCATGTGCCCTGGTATAATGTTTATTTATTCCTTAATAATTGGTAAAGAATTAATTTGTGGAAAAAATTATGGTCACTAGTTCCACAACGGCAAAACATTAAAATATACAGTATTGACAGAAAAATATTTTGAAATTTTTATCAGGTATAGAAAATGATAAATAAATATTTGATGAAAATTTCAAGTACCTACGGTCAATAATTTATGAATAACGACAAAATATGAAAATCATAGTATGAGAATTTTTGAATTTATCAGTGAATATCCAATGTCTACTTAAAAAAGCTCGTAATAAATTAATTTAACTGTCCTGTAAACGTTTTTATTTGTTTAATATAGGAAAACTGAAGCAGAAGCTTGTATTCAATTTTCAAAGTTTAGATATACATAGACATTTTTTTATGAATTTCTAACAAAATAATTTTCCATTTTTTGTAATTTTGATGGAATTAGTTAAAATTTTAACTTCAGACGCTCATACAAAATTATTGTGCCTTTACGCTTAACTACGTTTGAAAATTTCATGAATCTACTATTATTATTTTTAGTGTTACAACAAAAAACTAAATCGATTTTTTTTTTCAAAAACTAGTCATGCATAAAAATCTTAGTTTTTCCTTAATTTTTTGTTTGTTTTTCTTGACGCTTTTTAAAACTTAGGAATTTTTTACTTTTAACCCCCCCCCCCCCTTATGTATCAACTAGATTCACTTTCCAATCAGAAAAGATGCTAATAAAGAAAATCAATACATTTATCGGATCGAGTGCTCAGGATCTAAAATATGACTATAACAGCCATAGACAGGAATTCAATAATGAAAGGGGTGATCATAATAATTACAAATTAAATAATAAATACATTTTATTTACTTTCCATGTTTTTAACCCCTACCTTGCCTCCAGTCTCCACCCTCATGATTACGGCCCTAGTAATATACATTTGGTACTTAATGAATTATTTTGTAAAATAATTGGTACATTATTAATTATTTTTATCAGGCCAATACAAGCATCATTAATTTGGATGAATCATTTATGAACAACTCTGTAATGCCAGAAAATTGTATAGATTTGAAGAATTCAAGATTTGATGAAACTCTTGACAATTCTGTTTTAGACTTAGTGCCCAAATTACCGGTGTTTAATGTAAGTCACTTTCTCTACATTTTATGAGAATAAAACCCGAGAAAACCTTAAGTTAATTGAACACAATTTTGTAGACTGATTTTTTGATTTAATATTTTCTGAAATATTTTTTTTCTGATTAATATCTTACAACAAACTTAATTTTGAAGAATTATCACTTAATCAAGGTTTTCACTAATCTGTTTAATGCAGAGGTAATAATAGTTAAGTTGGACTTGTAGGTAACACGTTACCTACATTTTGTTTCTTATTATTATTAAATATATTCTTATACAGAACACAATTCAAAACAATGTTGCCACTTTAGATTTTAAAGTCTTCAAATTTTAACACCCATAGTACCTAATCTAATTTACTTTGTGTAATTCTATGTTCTTACTAAGTACATCAAAAAGTTGCTGGATCGGCAGATCAGCAACAAATTTGAATCACAACTTAAAAAGTTCAAAAATGAAATTTGAGCTTGCATATTTTGAAATTTTTTCTTAAATATGCATATTTCACTTTCCTGCTTATTTATGTTATTGTTTTTTTTTTTTAAATAAAAAACAACAATATTAAAATTATATATATTAATATTTTATATATATTTATCATATAACTGAGAAACAAAATTTTCACCACATAAAAAGGAGAACTTAAGCTGTGAAATATCTTTTTTTATATATATATCGAAACTACAAAAAAAGTTATTGAAGTTTGATAAACACAAAAAAATAATGTATTTTGAAACAATAAGAACTTTTTTTGTAAAAAAAATGAATTACAATATTTCACAGATAATGTTTTGAACTATATTATATACCAATTTGGAGTCTTAACTATCACTACAGCCTGAGTTGTTCTATCTCGCATAAAATAGTTTTTGCTATGTTGTACATTTGTAAGACGAAGACAACACATGCGGGTGTAATGTTCTCTTAAGTTAACTTATGGAAGCAATCAGTAATTCCAAGTATTCATGATATAATTTAATGAATTATTTTTATATTTTCCGACATAAAAAATTGTATAGTGTCTCCGTGTAAGACTGTCGTGATACCACGTTATAAGAATGTAAGCTTTCAAAGCTCTGAGAGTCCGTTGTACGAGCACAAAGTTTAGTTGTATTTATAAGTTATAAATACAACATAATAATTCACATTAATTAAATTGTGCATCTTTTTCCCATTTATTATTTCTAACTTTTTTTTCCTGTTTGGACCGATGACGCCGCGGGATCTTTTTTCACATTTTTCCGCAGCCAATTATTATTTTTACCTAAACTTAGTAAACCTTAAATAAAAAAAAATTTGATTGCATATCTTTAAGCCCATATTTTGATAGTTTTTAATGGCTGAACTTCCGGGCTCTACTCATAACCTTATAGAGGCTTAAATTAAAGTATTTAAAAAGAACATACTTGTATGCATTGTCATATAAAATTTTATTTTATTAATTTTATTTCGATTAAATGTTAGTTGATAAGTAAATAAATAAAAAATAACTGAAACATGTAATATACAGTGATAATTATATACATTTGGTAGGTACTTCATGAAATATTTTTTAAAATTAATACATTGTTTGTTTTTATTAGGCCAATACAAGCATCGTTAATTTGGATGAATCATTAATGAACAACTCTGTAATGTTGGATTTGAAGAGTCATAGAAAAACTATGCTTACTACTTCCCTGTCTGGTGTTATCGTAGCAGAAGTAACGGAAAACATTCTATCAATCTTAAATCGTGTCATAGAAAATTCCATAATAATAGGACGATCACTGATGTCTGAAAAAAAATTGATAGACACAGCTAGGGAAACTGGGTACTCCAACATAATAATAATACTTATGAACTTAGGGTATCCAGTTGGTATAAGTTTTATTGATTTAATGCATAATTTAAAACTCAATGTTACAGTAACATTGTATAAATGCTTCAATAATAAAAATGCTATTAATAGTAAGAATACGTCATATTTAAACACAAAAAATGAACATCAACAATTTATATTAAATTTTTTTTCTAAGCCTGGGAATCTCAACGATAATGTGAACAGAATTTTATTTCCCTGCCCTGATAATTGTAATGATATGAAATTTACTCATAATTTGGGTAATTTAATGATAAGTTTTATTATTAAATTGCCACTTTATAATAATAATCATGAAGATAATATCAAGGCTATCAATTAAATTAAAAGAAATTCATTAACGATAATGTCATATTGTCATGTTATGTTTATATTTTATTTCCATGTAAAGTCATACAAATATTGTTAGTAAAATAATTTATTTTAATGATTAATCCAACAAAAATATTATTTTAATGCTTTTGATTGTATATTTTTTGTAAAACATTTATTTACATTTTATTTGTCTCACCAAAAAAAAACATATTTAAGTGCCTACCAAGAACTATTGTTTCAAAGAATTGTATTAATCATTATTTTTATTTTTATTTTTTTTTTGTTTTACTTACATATTATGATTAATTATTTTTTTTATACAACAATATAGGCTTAGGCCCAAATAAAATATAATATATAATATTTTATAAGACAATTTTATGCTTTAAAAGATTTATAAAATTCAATTTTTAATAATAAAAATGTACATGATATAATATAGCTATTCAAAATCCCAAAAAATAGTTTTTAATGTTTTTTAAACTTTGTACAATACTCATATCTGCACATTGTGTGATTATATTACAATCTAATATTGTACTTTATTTATGATATTTCAAATAATATATTATATTTAAGTTCTCAAAACAAATATTTAGATTTAATGTTTTATCATTTATTAGTATGATGATTGATGTGTCTATAGACTATAGTGGAAAGTTAAATAAGCAAACTTAATGTAGAAATTCGCTAGACTAAACCGTTTTAAAATTATCCCACACCGGGATAAAGAACCATGTATAAATGATATGGTCCAAACATCCCGGTGCATTATTTTTCACACCAGTTTAGTCTAGCAAATTTCTACAATCAATGTCTGATTTCCAGTCAATAATAATATATATTAAGGTTAAATTGTTAGATAAATAGGGGGGATTTAGGGGCTAAGTAATTATCAAAGTAAGGCTTTAGCCCCCAAATTCCAAATGATATTTGCGCTTATGGTTAGATGGCGTTGATACTCGAATAGTCTGCTTCAAGCACAGACTACTAGTGTAGTAGTCTGTGGCTTCAAGTATTCCTGCACTGGTTTCTCGTAAATAATTTTAAACTTTAGGCCCATCGAAAGTCTGAAAACGTTCAAACCACAGAATCAAACGTTCTCGAGTTCTGCAATCTGCAGTATTGAGTATAATATATTCTGTGGATCGCGTATCTTAGACCTTGTTGAGGGCTGAAATACCAGCGTTTGTTTACGTAATAATTATTTCGTGAATTTCTTAACGGTTTATCGCAATTTTTGGTAATAAACGAGAAATGATATACAATATAATAAATTAATAAACAATAATTCATAACATTAAATTTCGTAAAGAAGTATTTTTTCTCAAATAAAATCATAAATACGTTAAAAATTACTATCGAAATATATGCTATCGGTGAGCCAAGAGGTATACTTATTGCAGAGTATTAATTACTTCAAAATTTTAGGTGAGGCACCGCCTCGCCACCAAAACCACCACTGCTATGGGGGATTCTAAATGTGGGAAGTATTAACGGTAGTCAGAAAAAAAAGCCATGTATGTATACAAATGTATATCTATGTATGGCCCTATATTTATATATATATATGATATTTCTGATATTTCTTAATTTACAATAATAATTTATTGTAATATTTAATTTACTTTTGCCGCTAAAATTTTTTAAATTTTAAACATAACCTTAATTTATTAACTTGTGTTCGAGGTTCTGGTAAACATTTTAATGTCTATGATATTATGTGCCTAATAAAATAAAAGCTCAACTAAAATGCCTTTTCTACGATTAAGATACTATTTATAGACGTGGCCCTCTCTAAGTAACCGAATTTTACGACCGTTGCATGACCAAATAGACTATTCAGCTATGGACCGTAGCTTGCTGTTGAAATTGGAAGTGTCCCGACCTTATCTTCAAACCGTGAACGCGATCGTCGCTTTCGTGTCCGTTACGTCTTATCAGCTCTGTGCGATAGTTATTATAATATGACACGCGTAATCTGCTCTTTGGTCTATACTATATTATATTATTAATGTTACTATTATATAAACATAATATTTTAGTTAATACACGTCTGGTGTAGTAGGTACAACTTTTACTTTTTACTTTTACGTTCACAGTTTTGCCGTTTACACAGTTACACTCTGTAACCCCTTCGCATAAGTTTCACTGACAACAGTTGAATTATATTTTTCACCCGTGGGTTTCGTGTCCGTGACCGTCCGCCAATATGTCTCTAGAAGATGTGGAAAACATCAAAAAGCGCATCGAGAACTTCAAGAAGACTCTGATGGAGCTGACCGAAGCGCCGGACTCGCAAGAAACGGCGGAGCACAAGGTCCGTGAGATGTCAGCCGAAGTAGTTGATTCGAACCCGTACAGGTGAGTGTGGCGTCTGTCGTCTGTATGTAGTTGTGATTAATAATATATTTATGACACGACTTTTTTAGCCGGTTAATGGCCCTGCAACGAATGGGCATCGTGAAGAATTACGAGGACATCAGGAAATACACAGTGGTCGTGGTTGGTGTCGGTGGAGTTGGCAGTGTTACTGCAGAGATGCTCACACGTTGCGGCATAGGAAAGGTATTGCTCATTAATTAAAAAAATTGTGTACCAATTGTTGTTTCTCTCCAACCAATAAGCAACATTAGTACATTACAAATTTGGCAGAACCAATTTTGTGCTGTTTGATTTTTTAAATTTCAATTTTTCCTTTTTGATACATAAGCATTTAATTGACAATGACTAAAAATTGAAAAATCTTTAAAAAATGCCATTGTACAGACTGGTAAATTTCCTTATGTTAAATTTGATTATAGGCTATTTCCCTCTTAATATTAAATCTGACAACACATTTCAACACAAATTGGCTAGGTATGATGTGCATTAAGCCTCGTTCACACGGCGACAGTTGCTTGACACTAGTGTCGCGTATCAAACGATTTTGATATACGGCACTAGGTGTCACGACACACAATATCATAAAGCCTCGTTCACACGGCGACAGTTGCTTGACACTAGTGTCGCGTATCAAACGATTTTGATATACGGCACTAGGTGTCACGACACACAATATCATTAGTGTCATACTCATTAGTGTCACCGTGTGAACGAGGCTTTAGTGTCATACTCATTAGTGTCACCGTGTGAACGAGGCTTTAGTCTAAGAAAGAAAACATTGTGATGACATTCACTTTAGAGTTGGTCTGAAAAGTCTATATTATTGTTTTCAGTTAGTACTGTTTGACTACGACAAAGTAGAACTAGCCAATATGAACCGCCTCTTTTACCAACCATCCCAAGCCGGTCTGAGCAAGGTGACAGCCGCATCAATGACGTTGACAAAAATTAACCCAGACGTCAAGATTGAAACATACAATACAAACATCACACTAAGCACCCAATTTGAAGAGTTCTTGAACGTCTTAAAGTATGACTCAAATAATATTTATTTGTGGTATAAAAAAATTGATTAACATTTGTTTTGTTTTGAAAAAGGACTGGAGGAATTAATGGTGATCGAGTTGATTTGTTATTAAGCTGCGTAGACAATTACGAAGCCCGAATGACAATTAATACAGCGTGTAATGAATTAGGATTAAAATGGTTTGAATCAGGTGTTAGTGAAAACGCTGTATGTGGACATATTCAGTATATTGTGCCTGGAGAATCTGCTTGCTTTGCGGTATACATTTGCCATAAAGATCAAAGTGAAATTTTGTTATTAATTAGCTGTATTATTTTACCATAATTTCTAGTGTGCACCTCCATTGGTTGTCGCTTCAGATATAGATGAAAAAACTTTGAAAAAAGATGGAGTTTGCGCAGCGAGTTTACCAACAACAATGGGCGTTGTTGCAGGATTGCTAGTTCAAAATTCATTAAAGTAATATTTACCATTTTGTAACTATGTTAATGTGCAATTCTGATGTGTGGATGTTTTTTTAGGAAATTACTGGGTTTTGGAACAGTTTCGTGGTACTTAGGATATAATGCTTTATCTGATTTCTTTCCAAGCATGATGATCAAACCAAACCCAAATTGTAGTGATAATTTCTGTTTAAAACAACAATTAGAATTTAAAAATAGGGTGAAAGAGGAACCTGAATGCACGAATGTAGATCTACCTGAAGATATAGTTACCCATGAAAATAATGAATGGGGTTAGTACTAAAATGCATTATATATCAGGTTATACCTAACTAATTACAATTGGTTTTTTACTAATTATAATAAATATTCAAGGGATATCATTAGCGGAAGATGAACCAACAGCATCAAGTAATACAACAGAACTTGCCGAGCCATTAAAAACTGAAAATGTAAATAACAGCGCAAGAAGTGATGAAGAATACTTATCGCTGAATGATGGAATAGAATTCGCTTATCCATCTGCTGATCAAACAGCTCCAAATGAAGAATCCTTAGTGAAAGAAACCGAATTAAACGTAGACGATCTTAGAAAACAATTGTCATTGCTATGATTACAGTTTACATTTAAAATATATTTTTAATTTGCCTCATAAAACCATTTGTAATTAAAATTTTTTCTAATATAGACCTATGTTAAGTATTTTATATTTGTTCATACATAAATTCCAATTTAAGATACTTAATAATAATTTAACAAAATATGTATTGAATGTATCATAATAGTTATGAAAAAACAACTTTGTGATACAAATTATGTTTTACTTTTTTTGTTTTTTTTAACAATTTTTATTGAATATTCAACAGGCAATTTCATTAAATTATAAATTATTATTCCTATATATATATATATATATATATGTAATATATGCATATACATTATAAATAAAAATAATAATAAATTTAAGTTAATATTTAAATTTTAACTGATGGGCCGCTTAATTAAGTTGAGCCATGGTAACGGTCATCTTTTAATAATTATAAATAATACAGAATCAAAAAAAAAAAACAAAAATTAATAAGAAACGGTACACAATTTTGAACATGTGCTTTTAGCAGTTTATTATAATAGCGTACTGTAAAATATAATAAATATCATTAAAAAAATCATAATTAAGTAAAAAAAATTAAATAAGAGACTCTATTAGTAAGCTTCATCATCATCGTGATTGTTAGTATCAACCTCTTCTGGAGCGGCAAATCCTTCCTAAAGTACAATAAATAACATTTTTTTTAGAACAGTTGATTTAATAGTTAATTATTATATTAAATATTGTACATGTCTAATGATAAAGTTAAACTATGAAAGTATGTAAGCGTATTATTATTATTGAGATCATTTATTATTTAAAAATTAGGCAATTAAAATATTATTAACACAACGATAACAGTATGCCCACAAATCCAGTGGCGTAGACATAATTTCTGAAAGGGAGGGGAGATCGAAAAAAGAAAACAATATAGCCCAGTAGAAGGGGAAAATTGGAAAATCCTCCACTCTCTCAAAACTTTTTTCTTAGGTAGTAAAATATTTAACAAAAGAAACAATGAATATAATATTTGAATTGATTCAAAATTCACATCAAACAAGATTATCCATTCCAAAGCCAATGGGAGGGGATCTTACCCCCCACGTCCCCCTTGTATACTCCACTACACCAATCCCAAGATTGTTAAAATATTTATTAAAAATCTATTGGACGATCAATCTCTCCCAGACAGAATTCTAATATATTTATAGGGTTTCTGAGTAATGTAGATGATTAAGTTATTAAGTGTACCCAGCTTTTGCGAACATACTGTATATCCGTTGAATGTGTTTAATTTAAAATACAACAAAATGAAATCAATTTCATTTAAAGAATTGTTTAAAATTATCCAGATGACACATAAGACAAGGAGCCAAGAAAGATAATATTTCTATTACTTAAAAACGGGTATAATACCATGTATTTTTTTAAATGTGTAAATTTAGCTTAAAGAACCCCTAAACTAATAACTATCTGTTGTTATTTATATTATTGGTTAAAATTTGTCAATTTTAGAGTTTTTAATATTATAAATTTGAAATTTATCTAGTTGCTTACTTAATGTTTCAAATTTCCATGCAGCATGTATGACTGTTATTTTGGAATCTAATATCCTAGTACTTTTATTTTTAAATGTATTACTCATTTGTAACTATTAAAAGTAGTCTTCACATGTAATTATAGCATTCTTTAAAATATTAAATTGAAGTTAAACCAATGGTAATACTTCTAACTGTCAAACTACAACAATCACTGAAGAATATGTTTGAAATTCATCAAATAAAAAATATTTAATAACAGAAATACGATAACAATTACTTCTTCAGAAAATCTACTAATGGATCAAAGTTATATTATACAAATGGTCACTTAATTTGAGCTAGTTAGATTGAGCTGTTAAAAATCGTACTTATACATTTAATTATATTGTGTTTTGGTGGTTTTAATTAGAATGAAATCGTTAGGTTAAATATATTTTTGGAATGTCCAGTGACAATGTTTTTAGCCAACATTAAGTACAAAATTCCTTTAAAAAAATTGATAAGTAGCCAAAAGAAGTCCCTAAAAACCTATTAGTGAATAATTGAGTTATTTATAAAAAATTACAAAATTTAAAGTATAGACACAAATACAGAAGATATGAACTCAAAGTATGATTAAACATTATCAGTACATAACCTTAAGATTATTTACATGATATTAGCATTCATTAACAAGTATTGGTATAAAATAAAAACCCATTTACATACCTCAGTAGCATAAAGAATTTCCAATACTTTAGAGAATAATGGATGTTCACTTTCTTGTTCCTGGCATATCACCTCTATGTCACGCAATTTACCAAAATAGAAATCACGTTCTTTTTCCAAACCATCAACTGTAACTCTCAATTCACTCATCTATAGTAAAAATAATTACTCATAGAATTTTTGAAATGAAATACAACTATAATATGACTGAACTTGCCTGTCTAGTAAGTTCTTCAATTTTATGATCGCCTCTATCACGCTGATTGGCCGGTGCTGCTGGTCTTGTTGTGGGTACACGATTAGACACTAAAAACCAATTTAACAAATTAAATAATAGTAAGTACAAAATGTATTACTATGAGTCAATTTAAGAAAAATAAATTAAAATCAAGCATAAAAAAGCAATAACAATGGGAATTTGGGATAATTTCGAGTTAAAAATACGAACTATTGCTGTTACTCGCGGGACGGAATAAACGATTTTGGGTGGTGGCATTTCTAGGTGGTACTGCCGCCGATGGCTTTTTGACAGGACCTGCTCTGGCTGCTGCACCGGCTGCTCCCATTCCCTCACCACTGCGCGCACCTACTGGGTCGTAATCATTCATTTGGTAATTGGTGTCAAAAAACTTTTTGAACCATTGCAAAAACTCGAAATTATCCTGAAAACGCCCCTTGACCAGCCTATCTATAGGTACTATCTGCAAAATAAAAATAAAACAAAAATATGAAATTAAAAATAATAATAATAATAAATATCTAAAAATAAAAATAAATCAAAACCATTTTTTTAACTTGTTAAGCTTGTTTCCACAAATATTCAATCACAAAAGTTATAAACATAAAGAAAATATAATTGATGTATTTTATTTAAATAGTAAAATAAATTATTGTTAAATTTGTTATTTCTTAACAGCAGAAAAGGATATTGGTGATAAATTAAAATTATATGTTCAAAATACATTATATACATTCAATATAAAAGAGCATAACAATAATTCTTAAGAATGAATTAAGGCTAGAGAAAACATCACTAGAAATGAGAATAAAATAATTGAAAATATTTCATTTTTTTTTTAAGAAGTTTACTCTGTCTGTTCCAATATTATTTCCATTAAAATTTTATGGGATTCTAAAAATATAGTAAATCGTATATTGTAACTTATAATGGTATGTCAATACAGTTTTACGCATGTAATATTGTATCCTGTTAAGAAACAAAAATAAAAATAATAATATTCCAAATAAAATACTACTAAATAAAACTTTAAATACCAACATTCTATTTAAAATATAATTTAACTATGAAGAAGGATTTATACATTATATATTTGATGATACTGCAATTATTTTATTATTTTACAAAACAGAATTTTGTAAATAATAACTATAAGGACTATATAAAGTATCATATTATATTGACATGCAAGAAAAAGTATTTTTAAGAAATAAATAAATATTAAACTTTTTTCTTTTTGCAAATGAAGATTAAATCTAAGTATTGAATGTTCACTAATTATAATATTATCCTGACTAATAAACACACAAAAACCGAGCATTTATGAATACCATGTCCATAGGACGGGCTTTTATAAGCGCGAGCAGCTTGTGGTACACGATATGGTGGAGGTGCTTGAAATCCACACACTTCTGCTGCACCAGAACCAATCATAACACCACCACGAGCATCAAGGCCATCATAATCACGTCCATCATAATTAGCATCAAAAAACTTTTTGAACCATTGTAAAAATTCAAAATTGTCTTGAAAACGTCCTTTGATTAAGCGGTCAACAGGTATCACCTGTAAAGTAATTTTTTACCATCCCAATTGTGGGTAAATACAAAACCCATAAATATAACACACCCAACGTATTATAACTGATACTCAGTATATTATCAAATTATGAAAATTAATAATTAATAAAATATACAATATTATTTCTGCCTACGTTTAATCTTTAACTTCTCTAGAAGAATATAGACTTATTTTAAATCTTAGTAAATTAAATATTTAATAATTAATTTTGTTATTGCTGACACATTTTTAAATTTTAATTACATTTTCAACATACCTTGTCAACTGCCATCTTTTTAAAAGCCCCTTGAAGTATTTTAAAATTTTGTATATATTCATGTTCGAGATTTGTTCTAAACTTGACTCGTTTCATTTGCACACTACCTATAAAATCAATAATAATGACAATCTAATGAATAAAACATTTTTATAAAAAGTTAATATAATCTGGAATCATAAACTATTTTATGTGATTATGTATATGAATTTTTTTAAAAATAATAATATAAGCTATAAAGGTATAAGTATACTATAGCCATAATTATTCTTAAATGTTAAGTAAATTTCAGTAGGTATTAAATTACGATTTTAATAATGAACTAGATATAAAAAAGTACCATGACAATAACCAATTCTAGGTTTACTATTTAGAGACAAGTTTATGATGCTTAAGTAAGGTCAAATTTATATTCTAACATTTAATAAATGAGAGGAACAGTCTTAACAGTAACAGTTTATTTCGATATAATTATACAGTAAAAATTAGTTAAATGTACTTGAAGAATATAATTTTTCTGGCTGATAATATTTTCAACATTGTTATAAATGAACATCTGGATACAAAACAAGTGTGAAGAATTTATTAAATATTAAAAAAATGTGTCTATGCACTCACACAAAATCCTGTACATTTAGGAGGTTCAAATAAAAAAGTTAGGACATTTTTATATTAAACAAAAAAATGTGCTTCCAACATATTTTTAATATTTTATAATTTAGATTCACTTTTTTTCAATACTTAAGACAATGTTTTCTTTTTAAATGTAAGCATGAAATATATACAATTCTATCATAAGAATTATGGATTTATAATTTCCACATTAAGTAACTAATCCACCAAATATTTATTAAGAATCCTATCAATATTGTACTGCTTTAGCCTTTAAATAAAATTTATACTTAATAGTGTTAATATAAAAATTACAAGATAGTAAAAATATTTGTTTTTTAACATTAATGTAATAATATTATCCTTTGAACTGTACAGTGAGTCAGGATTTTACGCATTAGGTTATATATACAAATACCAAACCGTGTGTAATTTTTGCCCTCCAAGCTACAGTGGACTGAGGCATGTCAAAATTGTATTAATGAATACTAAATTATGCTTTTCAACAGTTATTATTTTCATTTACATTTTACAATATTGTTGATAGTTAAACAGAGAAAATATATTTTATTTTATAGGCGAGGTCAGTATATTACATACATGAAGTAGACATACATTTTAGTTTAATTTACAGAAATACACATTAGTAATAAGATACAAATTATTCTTATTCTAAGGAGGGGCCGTCCAAATTGGGTATTAACCTACAAATTGGTTCGTTAAACATACAATTGGTAGAGCATATAGAAGGATGTGAAATGAAACATTTAGATAGGTATTCTTTACTGTTTAATATACCTTGTAGTATACATTCACTTAATAATACCCATATATTTTATCAGACATGTGTAACAAAAAAAAACAATTGGATCATTATAAATATCTGTCGTGCAGTTTGTAATATTATTAATCATACATTTTAATAATACAAATTGAATACCTAAATTAATTATTATTATTTAATTTATAATTAAGTAATCATAATGACTTACCAGGGAATAACATATCCATAAATTGACAGTAAGCAGCACCTGAACATAGTTCTTCTATTTTCGTAAAACTTGCAGACAGAGTATCATTTACCCATGCTAACATGTCATGACGACTTAGGTTATCAGATGTCACATTAGTTGAATACACATTTATAGCCATATTTGATAGAGGTTCTAAAATAATATAAAATATTTTTATAATAGGTATTAATAATATCGAATACCTACGGAATAATATAGTAAACAAAGTGAAATATGGTTAAATACAACTTCTTTGAAGTTTATTAATACGCATATTATAACGATGATTCTACATTAATATTTTAATTAACTGCTATAAGAATATTAAACAGTTTAAAGTATTTAAGTAAGAGATCTAAGATAGTTATAATATTAATCAATTTCTTAATTGCCTATTAAGTACCTACATATTATTCTTTTAAAAAACTCCCACTCGTAATTTTAATGAATACTAAAAAATAAGTAGGTAGGTATTATTTTTTCAGATTGAAACATTTTCGTTATATAATTTATAGCCTTTTAATAATAGGCACTTAAAATATTAAGGTAAGGTACGTGTATAAACTAGCCTAATTTTAAATTTTGATTTTAAGTAGGTAAATATGCAAAATAAAAATACAAATTTAAATTCCTGAAGACAATAATATAGTATTAAATAAAATATTGATTCCTCATAAACCTATATCCGGAGATAACTAGAAGATGCAGATACATATTTTTAATGACTATTAACTATCAATTTAATATATAAGGGTGGGTACTTATTGGTTATTGAATCTTTATTATGTAATAAATAATATTAAATATTATTAAATAATATCACTAACAGTAGACACACAATTTATTTTAAGTTTTAACTCTAAATCAACTATTATGATTTCAAAAAACACGACATGTTACATCTGGCGGTTTCTTAAATTTATGAAAATGTACGGTACTTGCGCTAATTGAGTCCTGGAACCGTGTAACAGAACGAGATAACGTAGTTAATATCGAATACAAAATATGGTGATGACTGACGACGACCGTCAGCGTTATAAATAATATCAATTGACGACAAGCGAAATATTACCATATATGCACTATTGAGTGAAACAATCGGCCGATTAGGAGGTAATGCGGATTGCGGGTGACAAACGGATCGGAAAAACCTTGAAAAACGGCATCCAATAGATTTAAGGTTAAAGCGGCTTGTAAGACTACCTATAATCTATATTATCGTAACGGCAACTACTACAATAGCGATGACGATGATAATAATGATAAATTATGATAATAATTAATAGTTATAGTAATAATCAAAATAGGAACGTCTCTAGTTGGGCCTTGGGTGTGCTAAGGCGACGCGCGACAATCACCGGCAGGACGGGCGTCGAACGTTTAACGGCAAAAGATCGGACGTTGAAAAGCGAAGTGTTTGAATCTGTGTCGACGCGTACACACACGACAAAGTTGTCGGCTGTTTCACGTTCGTCAAACAATTTTGGCTCGAAACGGGAACAAACCAACCGTTGCGCAACGGCAACCGATTCGAATTTTGGTGTGGTCGGACGCCGTTGTCGCCCGAGAAAAAAATTAAAGGCTTCGCGATAACCACCCCTATACCCGCGGGAAAACGTTATCACACGTCTGAACCTTTGGCGAACGACTTTCTGGGTTGTGGATATAGGTAGTAGGTACTCGATGAGATTTTATTTTTAATAAAAAATTACGACCTTTGAGGTACGCGCGGGAATCCAGCGGGCAACTCCACCTCCCCCACCAAGATAACGTGGGATAATGGGAAGGGTAGAATGATGTATGTACGGAGTGCGGCAAACGCGGTTACGAATAAGGTCATGTCATCGGGCGCCCGCGGGGAGGTACACTGACCGTGCCCAATCGCAGTATAAGGAGAAGTTTCCGTTACAACGATCGCGTAGATTGATCGTCGTCGATTGACGCCTATTCGGCAAAACGAAAACGGGCGAGCGAGTAGTAGAGCGCCGATGACGAAATCAGGATGTTAGCACTTACCTGCAGAAACGACGATGCCGTCGAACGCAGTTGTCGTCCAGTCCCGTACTGTAATTTATTTATCTTTTGATCGGTGTTCGCCGCGAGTAGGATTTCCCAATAATTGTCAGTGTGCTATAAGTGCTGCAGCCGCAGTCAGACTGAGACACTGAGCGACGAGTGAGAGTGAGCACTGAGTAGTGTAACTACTGACGCAAAAAGGAAAAGTGATAACGAAAACTATGTGACGACTGAGGGACGAACGTGAGTCGATGTGACTGAGCGTCCCAAATTCCTGAATGAAGCACTTGTGGACAGAAGACTATATTAGTTAATAAATAATAAAAAAAAAAATTAAACGAAAAATTTCGGAATTTTCCCACTCGACGAATCACGTCGGACTCGGCCACTCGGGTACCGCGATGACGGGCTCGGCGACGACGACGGCTGCCGATGAGTATTTTTTTTCTTTTTATGGTAGCCTGATCGACACCAGTTACCAGGTAAGCTACTGATCGCGGGGAACACCTCACCTAAGAAACCGGTCATCAAGCGCGGGTGTCAGAATATACAACTACTACTCATAATAAAGTTACATCCTGAAACGTGATAACAGCAATTTTTCGATTTTAAGGAGATCAGTTTAGCCAATGTTCAATTCCAAAAATCTCTCGAAAGTTTATATTATGTTAATAACTTTAAATGCTTATAAAAAAAATTGTGACTGGATTTTGAATATTTTTTGATTGTCATTGCTTTAAATTTTTACGAATTTTGTCACAACAAATTAAATTTTATTGACATTGATAGAAAAAAAAAATTGAAACGTTTGTAAACATTTCAAATCAAATCAAAATATTTTTATAATTTTATCGTGTATAGAAAATAAAAATATCAAAAACCAGTGAAAATGTCATGTATCCTACGGTCAATTGTGTTATAGCTACACCAAAAACGTGTGTAATGTGTTAGTGGTGTGTTACCATTTGATTGTAAGACAGGGGTGCGATGATGCTGTGTTACTGGTCATATTGGGGGGTCACTGATCATTTTTACTCATTAGATGACTGAGTGGTTTGCGTGTGCTAATCATTGGCGCAAATAGCGTTTGGGATTTGATGGGGGGGGATGCTTTTATATTTGTGCCTATGGTGTCAATCCCGAGTCCATAGTTAGAATAACTTAGAACTTTTGGGGAAAAACATCGTAGGTATATAATTTTCTATATTTTTATGAAATACAATGTCATTGTTAATTATTATTTTATTCGTATAATCCAACTTTTTAATATTTCATACAATGGTATCTATTATAGACTTGTACAGACCCATAGTAGTTTAATTAATATTTATTTGTTTACTTATTTATTCTATTTTGTTTTGCTTTTAACTAGGACCTAAAATACATCTGGTTTCATTGGACACACTTATTAGGTATTGAACTATTACCTTTGGGCTTTGACCGATTTGTAAAGCAAAAAAAAACCTGTGGGGACTGGGGGTTGTAACACCCAGAATTCACCCCTCTCTCATATACCACTTACCTTACACATTAATATTTGTCTCACATTTGTCATTGAGGGGACATACTTTGATTTTCAAGTGTTGGAAAGTGTGTCAGGAGACAGTATTTTAGCCCATGCTTTTAACTTACCTAAATGTATATTGACGCCAAAATTGTGTCATATGCCTACTGATACCCAATAAAGGCAATAATAATAATTTTATGGTCATTTTCAGTTTTGATAGAGTAACTAGTAAGCACTAAGTACTAAGAATGAATAATAATAGTTAGTACCTATCTAAGTAATAGCAGGGCCAGCCTTCGGTTTTTTCCGCCCTAGGAAAATATAATTTAAGCTTCCCTTATTCAAAAGTAAATTGTTGGGGTGGAAGGGCACGGGATTCATTCCGAATTTGCCTCCTCTAAACTGGTGCCGCTCTAGGCAACTGCATATTTTGTCACCGTATTGTGTCGGCATCAGGTATATAGTATCCAGTATGGCAGTATGGGTAATAATTCCTAGCCACTAAATAAGCTCTATTATTTATTTAAAATCGATAAAATTAAGTGAAAACAAAATATAATAAAATTGTTTTTATATATAATTTAAATTACATGTTATAATTTTGAAACCAGCCATCTGTGGGTCATATAAAGAAATATTAGGGACGCTATATCACCCACGTGTACATCAATACACATTCCTGGCGCAAATAATAAATAACCTGACCGAGCTCACAGTATATTTCGATTTTCGTGACGTCGCCAAGAAGGGTGCGCCGAAATTCGTCCGTCAGTTATTGAGTTCTATATATGCATGGATCCAACGTCGGTTGTGTTAAATCGATATCGTTATTGACATGACAACGCAGTGTCAATGTTTCGGTGCCTCTTTATTTGTTATTGTGATTTATTGTAATTTATTGTCTTTTGCACAGGAACCTATCTTTGACAGTTCGACGTGATGAGTTTTAATATCACATATTCACATATACGTATACCCACGATTTAAGATAGTATACTATATATATCTTAAATCGTGCAAATACCTAATGAAGTTTTTACTTAATGTGTGAATGTGTGATTAACTGTAAATTGGCGAAAATGAACTGCAAAATTAGTGTAAGAATTAAGAAATCAAAATTATATTGAAAAGACAAGACAAATAATATATGCGGGGCTCGGGCGGCCGGGCGGGTGTCTCGTTCTCTCGTCGCTGAAAAATATGGGCGTTTGCCGCTTAGATCATAATATACAACATATCATCAGCTGACATCTGCATATTCTGTATATTATTATGATCTAAGGTTCGCCGTTGAGGTGTTCTGTTAGTGTTCTCAGAACCGCGCGCTTATTAGGTTATCGCGCAGTTTGGCGGTTCCCGGTCGACATGGATAAATAATATTATGTACGCGGTTCGTCCATGAACCGGCAAGTTCGTTGTTGATAACACGTACTCGTTTTTGATTACTTGACTTTTTAATTTTTAGTGATAACGTCACGACCACGTAGATGATAGTACAGAGTACAGACTACAAAGTGTCGAAACACTAAACTTTTAACTTCTTGTATTTTGTCACGGCATTCGTTTTGTTGCTTAATGTTAATTAATAATTATTTTTGTTGACTGTCAGTCTATCTATTTGTCTACTATTCAACGACGGTCAGTCACAACTTTTTCATAATAGTATTTTAGTCGGAAAAAATATCCATTAGTTTCTGAAAATGGCTAAAATCTTAGGAATTGTTTCAAAGTTTTACGACGATTACACGAAGACAACATCGAAAAAACTTAAAATAATCGATGCTTATTTGCTGTACATAATGCTGACTGGAATAGTACAATTTGCATATTGTTGTTTAGTTGGCACATTCCCGTTCAACTCGTTCCTCAGTGGTTTTATTTCATCAGTTAGCTGTTTTGTACTCGGCGGTAAGTAATAACTCCTTGTACCTACATGAATATTATTATTTTTGTATTTGCCTAATTTAATATTAAAATACAATGATCAACTGATCAATCATTTATGACACAATAGCTGCAGCTACATAAATTTTAAATTAACTAGCTGAGTATCCCAGCTTCGCCTGTGTGTAGTTTCTTTTTGTCACAGTATATAGGCTATTTAGGTATATCTCGGTTTTAGTGTTCAACAGTTCACGGGAAAATTGGCGTCAGTATACCTAGCTTTGTTTTAAATTCAACCTAGATGGGCAATCACAAATTACGGATTGGATTTAGCAATTGTATACATTTTTTAACGTGATTTAATCTACTTACTCTTAAGTTTTCTGACATCTCTAAAATCAATTTCTGAGATTTTTGTCAAATTCAAATTAATAGTTTTTGAGTACTTACCTACCTATACAAGTTACACACATTTGGTTTTAAGATATAGTTTCTTTAATCGAAGCTATATAAGTGACAATTTTACCCATGCTTGTACCTAATTTTCCCGCTAGTAACATGCAATGGCAACCATTTATAGGACAAAAGAATAATAATTTATAATACTATAACTATTATAATCTGGAACCAATGACAACCATTTATAAACAAAAAAAGTTTCAATTTACAAAGTGATTCCCTAGATCTCGGTTTGACCCAGTGTATGGCAAGTTCCTTAAAAAAAAAAATTTGTTCCTTTGGAAAATGAACGAGTTCTTTTTTTACTTTCAAATAAAATAAAAATTCTTATTTAAGGGGATTCGATATCGTGATTTTCTGTTTTCGTCTAACACACATAGGACATAGTATTTTT
>NC_042494.1:66589754-66621521 GCF_005508785.2 Acyrthosiphon pisum
ATTTTTATCGTTTCATTAGATCAATTGGTATGTTTGGCAAAAAACACGTCTAAAATACTATGTTCCGCGTGTGTTAGACGAAAACAGAAAATCACGGTATTGAATCCCCTTAATCGTTAATGTTTTTTTTTCATATTATGCGGACTTCTTTAATTTTTAATTATAATATAACTACAAGTAGGTACATATTTTATAATATGTTTATGTAATATATTATTATATATTTTGAGATTTTCTTCAAAATTAAATTTTTGGCTAACATATGTCGATTGTCTTAACGTCAAAACTCAATAACAATCACTATTTAGCAATATTCATTGCTAAATTCATTTCACACATAAAAAATATATATCTTAAATTCAATTTTTACATACTTATCTGTGTAAATTATTGGAACTAGAAAGGAATGAACAATTTTGTTATTTTTCCTTGAAAAATAGAACTAGTTCATTTTCTCGTTCTTTTTTTATAAAAAGGAATTTGTTCATCGTGCCGTTCTTTAAAAAGGAATTTTTTCCAGGAATCCATTCCTTCCAAACACTGGTTTGACCACCTCTTTAAAATGTGAATATCAGAAAATCCTTTCTGATTACACCTCCGTAGATCATTCGCGCGTTTACTAGTTTATGAGATGTAGCGATGAAAGCGTGAGTGTGTGGTATTTGGCTTATATATATATATAGTGAAACCACCCTTAACAAACTCCTCTAAATAGCGGACTTTATTTTGTTAACACTAACTCTTTGAATAGCTGACAAAATTTCGGTAACCAAGAGTGTCCGGTATTTAGAGGTTTAACTATATTATATAGATTATTTTAAAATTTATTACATGACATTTTTTGATGAAGTCTGTTAAAAATTTATTAAAATCAATAGAATTTCTAATAAAATAATTATTTTCCTTTAATCGTGTTTTTATTTATAAAAAACCTTAGATGTCATTACTTCACATTATTTTGTCTGTTTAATGATTATTTATATAATAACTTTTCTTATTGTTTTAATTTTTTTTTTTTTGTTTTAGTATGTTTACGATTACAAGCAAATCCACAGAACAAAGCACAATTCAGTGATATAAGTCCAGAACGTGGTTTTGCTGATTTTATTTTTGCACATATTGTGCTTCACTTAACTATTGTAAACTTTATAGGTTAATTTCAGCATTAAGGTTCAAATTTATCATGCATACTACTGCTCCATTTGTATTTCTTAATATATTTTGTGTAAATAAAGGATTAAATAAATATAATTTATACTTATACACATATTTATGCTTATTTTTATTCTTCATAAAAAATAATAATTTTAAAATAATTTTTACATTTTTAACTTATTTAAACATACTATAATATACTAAAAACTAAACTATTTATCTAATAATTAAAATGTTTAAAACTTATGTAATAGGACTTACAATTTGACTAGGATCTGAATGTTAACACAATTCTGCCAATACATACAATTACTTAAGTACATAAAATATTTTAGGTAATAAATTTATTGAAATGTAGAGGTGATAAGAAGTGCAAAAAAGTCTTCTAATATAGGTTTATCACAAAAAAAATATATGTTTTAAATATAAATTACATTCATTTACATGACAGGTCTTGGCTTCATATAATATCTTCCATTTAATTACAAATAATCAATAAAAATAAATATAATATTTGTTATAAATGTATACATGTATTAATAAGAAGAAACAAGGCTCATATTTATACCTTGTTATAAAAAATTATTTCAGAAGTATTCACTTAATAAATGTTCTAAAAACATGTCCGTCATCATAATGATTTTTTTTGAAAACCAAGTTTACTTTAATCCTGGACCTTCTTTTTTATGGTCGTTTATGACTATTAAAAATATACATAATACCTATTATTTAATTCTGTGAAATTTTCAACAGTCAAAATATAATTTATCTTATATAAATATGTCACCTACATAATATGTGTGGTGCTTGCCAAGGTATACATTAGTAAATCATTTTTCTAAATTACCTAAATATGAAATTTTGTATTACTATTGTACTTTTTAAACATTCTGACAAATACTCCAATTAAAAAAAAAAAAATAATAATAATAATAATTAAAAAATACTTTTGTATTACAACACTATATGTACAATATATTATATTAGATAAATGTGTGAGACCAAAGTCTAATTATTGATAACAGTAACTTACTACATTTTATAGAAAAATCACTCAACTTGAATTTGTAATGGTAACCCATCATACATGCAAGACCCTATACATTGTGTATTATACATATATAATTGGCCCATTAAATTAATCAACATGTTTCACTATCCATTTTGACAAAATGTTTGTTGAAACTATAAATTACACTGAGCAATTTCACAATATGTTTTTATAATCTTTTTACATCCATAAATACAATTAAAATTATATTTTTTCCATTTTTAATTGATAAATGCAATAATAATAAATTTAAAAATAGTTTAGCAACATTTTAACCCATTGAAAATATTCGCTTTGTAAAATAATCCCGGGTGAGACTTAAATCACAATTGAAGTAGTAAAAGTATAGAATAATATTAAAAACAAATTGTCAAATATCGTACATATTATTACTTTCTTAAAGTCGGAGTCAGAAAGCCAATTTTTAAAACTTGATATTTATTAGGAATTACCTATAATTTAGTTTTAGGTTAGAATTATCCAAATATGTAGATGAATGGAAAAATATTCACCTATACCAAAAGTCCAAAAGCAAAGATGTCCACATTAATTAAATTGTACAATGAAAAAAAACCCCAAATAGAAATCTGGTCAATAAATTCTCGTTAGTGTTATACAATATATAAGGGGGTCTACTGAAAGAAGGATATTTAATTCAAAGTGTATGTATAACTTGTTTTAGCTTAATGAAAGGTAATAAGTTTACGTGAAAGTATCTCAAAATTCAGGAAATATGAATGAAACACAAACATTCAATGATGAACAAGTATTTTTCAAACATAAAGACATTAAGAGCAGAGTAGACATAATCTACAGAGTAGGATAACCAACATCAACAATGTTCACTTGTCTGGATATCAATTTTTTTTATATAGTTATCATTTTAGAAATACCTTTGAGGACATTTCAATTACTTGGACAAATAATTATTTTGGACATTTGTGCGGATTGAAATTTTGAATTGGACATTTAGATCCTGAACCATATGTGTATTATTTTAAATTAAAATCAAATAATGGGTTTCTAATCACAGTCTTAGTTTTCTTTTGTGTAAGTGTGTGTGTGTGTGTGTGTGTGCGTGCGTGCGCGTGTGTGCCTTTACAATGCCATGATTAGTCAGTTTTTGATGAACCGTCTCCATCTTTGCTCATGTACCTCTGTCTGGCCTTCATAATCATTGCCTGTTTTCGAGCTCTTAGCATATTCTCTCTTTCATCGGGTGACTTAGAAAACTGGCTGCCCATACTCACAAGTCCATCTATTGCGGGTTCACTAATATTTGTGTTAAAGCTAAAATAAAATATAAGTTCAATGTGTTTAAAAAAACATTAAAGATCGTAGTAATTATATAATATGTATTCTTGATATACAGGTTATAAACAATAATAAATATTTTGCAAAATTAATTTACCTAGCAGGTGTATTTGTATTGATAAATTGTTCAACGCTGTTAACAATTGGTACAGTTTCGACGATAACAGGTTCCTCTTCTACAAATTGTTGAGGTGCTACCAGTCTACCTTCCAATATGTTATCAATAGTTAAATCAACAGAACGAGTAGTTGATAAATCTTCAATAATCGAATTCATAGTAAAGTGTGGAAACAATTGTAGAACCTAATAAACAAAAAAAAAACAGCTGGATTATAATACTGAAACAATTTATCTATGAACAAATCTTACTTGTCGAGCCATTGTTTCCATTTGTGAAGTGTGTATTTGACTTGTAGGTGGTCTTAGAGAATGTGTTACTTCAACAGAAAAACTTGGTAACCATGATAAATATCTAGACCCTTAAAATAGAATTAAACAAATATATATTTTTTAATAAGTATTTTGGTATATTTAATTAAAATATCATTAAAAACATTATTTATGATTCAGAACTTGTAACCAAAAGTTGGTAATCGGAAAAAAAATCCACAGGAAAAATATCCCTGGAAATAAAATGCAAAATCCCCAAAGCAAATACTCATATAAAGCCTATGATATTGCCTAGATAATAATCTTAACTTTAAATTGCATAAGAAGTCAATTCTTTCCAGTGGCGTATATAGAAATAATTTTTGGGTGGGCTATATTTTATGATTGACTAATGATTATTAAATCATATTTTAATTTTACAGAAATATCTAAACAAACTTGTTACTTATATACTCGTTGAAAATGCAGTAAAAATGCTTTGATTTTCTTCAATATTATCTTTTCTGATAGGAAAGTAAATCTAGTTGGTACTTTTCAAAAGCGACGTGAAAAACAAAAGAAAAATTATTAAGGAAAAACCTGAATTTTCGAGAAAATCAATTTTGGTTTTTGACTCTAAAACAAATGACCAAAAACAAGGTAGGTACATGAAATTTTGACTGAATGTGTATATTAGCAATTTCTATACACCATAACATTTTCCAAATATTTTTTCTTATTTTGAGCAGTTTATTTTCAGTTTCCGTTTTTTTTTTTTCTATAAATATCAATACAATTTTATTTTTTGGTTAAAAAAGCTTGAAAATTTAATAGAAGGCTCCTAATATATTGTTTCAAAGACAAATGAAAACAATTAAAAATCCATAGTCACAATTTTATTTTATAGGCATATAAAGTTAAAAAAGTTAAAAATATTGACAAAATACGTGAATATGACAAAAATTTGCAAATTATTTTGAGTTAGAAATTCTTATTTTATTGTAATTAAAAAACGAAAGACTGTAGATACCTGAAAATTTCACTGAATGTTTATAATAGCATTTTCTATACACGATACAATTTTGAAAATAATTTGACTCTTTTTGAGCTGTTTACGGACATTGTCAGTTTTCAATTTTTTTTAGTTTTATTTTCTATAAATATCAATAAAAAATTTTTTGTTGGGTAAAAAATCGTACAATTTAATGCAAGGCTCCTATATTGTTACAATAGCAGTTGAAAAATATTAAAAATACATAAGCACCATTTTTTTTATAAGCATTAAAGTTCGAATTTTGACAAAATTTATCAAATTTAAAATTTAATAATTATTTTGTAGTTAAAAATGTATAAAATGTTCAACTTTTATAGCTAAGGATTGAAAATTTAAAATATGGTTCCACGTAAATAGGTTATATATAAATTACTTTAGTCACCTTAATATCGTCATAGTAGCTGACTGACCATTTTCGCTCAAAATCATTTTTCTTATACTATGATACTATATTATTAAATTCAAATTTAACACCATCCATTACAGTAACCCAGTTGTAACCTACTGTACAGCAGAGCGACATCCACTTCACCACTTTTTATTAGGTAATATTAATTATTATTTTTGACAGCTGTACCTAACAGTATGGTTAGGTATAGTTTTGGGTATTTTTTTTTCTGGGAATTTTTTATCCGGGGGATTATATTCTGAGGATTTTGTTTCCTGGATTTCCAAAATTGAAATAGTTTTCAATTACTATAGAATAAATATAAAATGTATTAAATTTAAATATTTAAAACAAAATCATTAATATCTAAATAATTTAATTTAATTAGTTAACTGTTCAAAATCCAAATAATTGTAAATTACCATCGAAGTGGAAAAAATGATGAGGCATGTGAGTCATGTGAGGATGAGCAAGATTAATCAACAACTCTTGACCAGCATTATTTGTTGGCATACTTTGATTGTGACCTAATGTTAATGACAATCTGCATGTTGGACATGATGGTTCTTGTTCCATCCAAGATTGTAAACATCCATTATGAAATAAATGACCACAAGGCAATTTTCTAGCAGAATCCATTTTTTCCCAGCATATTGCACAGTTATCAGAATTTGTATCCAATTCTTTGGCAGTTGCCATAGGATAACTAAAATATTAATATAATTAATAAATATTTACCATAATAAATAATAATAAACTGGATGACAAATATTATACGTTTTAAAGTGATAGTTTGCCATTGAAAGTCAAATAGTTTACCCTGACAATATGTTATTAAATTTCCGATAGGTTAGGTTAGGTATGCAAGTATGTCTATATCTAAAAGCTTTAGAATTTAAAAATTAAAAAAAATAAATCATACAGTATCAGTTTATTATAATACGATAATGTTTATACATTTAATATTTTAATTCTTTAATTTATTAATTACTTAAATACACATTTTTTTTTTAAATTAATAATTAGGTGGTCAATATATTTCCCCCCGTATGAATACCAAACAACATTATTTATTTAACCTTTTTGTTCATCAATTATTTCTATTGTGACTTGTGGATCAATAATATTCCAAACTTTCTTTCCTCCAATTGCATATCAACTATTTAGTATTTACCAACAAATATCATAATATAAGTAAAAAATTTTACTATGCATAGGTTAATTTGATTATTAGGTGTAATAAAGGACAATATTATTACATAAAATATCATATTATTATGTATAATATAAAATATTGAATATTTTTATACCTATACAATATGTATTTTATAATTTATTCTTTGCTAAAAATATATTGTTTATGCTATTTGAACTAACAAACACAAGGTTAGTAAAACGCTACGATACAGATAAAGTTCTTCTCTATGCGTTATGCAATTTTAGTAATTCTACTATAAATAAAGAAGGAGGAGCATAGTTGTACACTTATACCGCGCAAAACAGTTTTTGTTATGTTGTGCATTTGTAAGACGGAGACAACGCATGCGGGTGTAGCGTCCTTTTAATAATATTTGATAAATAAAATTATAGGTATTATTGATTTAGGACGTAAATTTTAACTCAATATATTATAAACTGTATGTTGTTGCTGATGAAGTAGTTGAAAGCCCCCTTGGCTTAAAAACTTTAGGGACTCAAACGAATTATGAGTTGTTATTTTTGTCTATATAAATGAGGGATGATGGGTTGGTCTTGGCTTTATTGGCGTTATGTTTTAATGTTTTAGATATTTTTTTTTTAAATTGATAATGTAATATTTAATTACTACAAGACTAAAATTATATCAACACAAAAATTAACACGATTTTTTAAAATTTTTTTTGTAAGAAATTATTTCATACCACGTATTAGATTATGAAACGAATAATACTATATTGTTTTTACAATGATGTATGTTTTTTTTTTCGTTTGGACAATATTTTGGTGCAACAAAAATGCTTTAATCTTTGATATTTAGGATGGTTTCTGTTAACAAATTTGATATAGTTGTCATTCTCAGGGATAAGACTTGTTAACACAGAATACAAGTTACAACAATGTCTTAACAATCGGGAAAAATTGATAAGAAACAGTGGGAAAATGGGAATATTTTAAAGTTGCGTTTATCCTCGGAACCAGTTTTCGACAAAATCGATTTTGTTTTTTAATTTTTTATTCAAAAATAATAACCTCAGTAATAAATGTAAGGACAAGACTTAACTAAAAATATTTAACATTTCTTAAATACAAATTAAATAATTAAAATATTTGCCAATTTGGAAGTTAAAAAATATAAAAGTAAGTTATAGACTATATAGTTATATAGTTACTTTTACTTATAGTAGTTATTTATAGTTAAATAAATGAAGAGGATGCTACTCCTGCGTTTGTTGTCTCCGTCTTACAAACGTACGACATGGCAAATTTTCGTTCACTAGTTTCAATAGTGTGCTGTTAGTTTTGATACTATAGAGTGAATTAACCTATTATAAAACTTTTAGGTAAGAACATTATCTGTGCTTAACCGTCGCCGATTTTTCGAAATTTTCATTTTCAAACAAATTATGAGTATGTAAAATATCAAAAATTAAAAATGATCATATCTGGCTTGGAAATTAGTATACCTATCGAATAAAAGCTAACGCTTAAGCGCAAATAAAATTTGATAACAGGTCAAATCACTCTAATAACAAAACTAACAGCACACTATTGAAACTGACAAACACAAATTTGCTATGTCGTACGTGTGTAAGACGGAGACAACAAATGCATGGGTAACATCCTCTTAAGTTATTTTTTTTAATGTGAGATTGATGGAGGCACTTATTAATTTTATTTTTTCAAGTCTATACCTAACTTACTTTTTTTCTAGATGAGAATGGACCCAAAGAAAGTTCTTATGTTTTTGTAGTCGTTTTTGAATATCACTTATCAGTTGTCTCATATGCATAAATATTACAAAACCAGCCATAGTTAAATATGAACTGGTCCATATAATAGCATGTGAATAATGAAGGATCTCCATCACACGTATACCGAGATCCAAACCTAATTCTGCGTAGTAAATCAATTTACCAGGACTGGTTGTATGGTTGATAGAGTTTCGATGAAAAAGTTGGATATAATGTCGGAGAAATATATGGACAATACTTCCAGCCAACATCAGGCACTGTAAAAAGTAAAGCATTGATGATAAAAAAATATAATGCGGGTAAATAAAATAAAAATAAATTGATTAGTGACAAAAAATATTATTACCTCTATGACCATAAAAGCAAATATATGTTTTGATAGTGTGAGGCCAACAAGGTATGCAAAATTCAACAGCAACAAAGAAAATATAAATCCAATAGATAAAAGTACAGACATATGAATATATTTCCAGTTCACTCTAGCTCCAGTACCCATAGACATCCACATCTATAACAAAATTACTTTTTATTTTTAACTATTCTATAATATTTGAATTTTTGACTTGTATAAATGCTGAATTAATTTTTAGTTTAAAACTAGATTTTTTGCAAATATCAAACTTTGAAACTGTCCCTACATTTTATAAGAAAAATAGAAGTATATAGTAAAGTAATATTAAATTTAATAATATTATGCAGTATAAAACGACATTGATTGTTTCAAAATGAGAAAAACTAATTTATTATGCTTATCGTAAGAAGTAAGTGTATTTTTATATCATAATTAACACATCACAACGCTTATAACTAAGGAAAGAAAAAGTATAGAAATAAGCAAAAGTAAGCACTTTAAAATTACATATTTCACATATTAACAAAATTGTACATTTTCTGATGTAACTTTAAACCTATTAAATTTTTTATCGTAATTTTTTTTTTTAAGCTATTTTATTGTATTAACTAACATACTCAATTAAACCAGAAATGTAGAAATACAAACAGTATGAAATCAAAAAAATTAAAAAAGAGCTGACAAAATTAGCATTTTTGAAAATTACATGTAAGTCTAAATAACCGTATTTACTACAGAACTATACCAAGAATATTGATGTATTCGCCACTGTGTGTATGAGATGAGGGTTGCAAATGGATAAACAAGAACACCGATAATATAATATATACTGTGAAATTATCCTAATTTATTTAAACTCGGATTTTTTGAACACTTAAATAATAATATTGGTTTACAACTAACTTACTACACTATGTCAAAAACTACACTGCTAGCCATGCCGTTAGCGTGAGAACCCGTCAGTCGCTTGCGTCAGTCGTTTGCTGATACAGCGTTTTAAGGCTCCCGCAATCACGTAGGCCATTGTACATATACATTACATTATAATATATTATGCTATATATCTTATACTAAACTATTCAGTACTGAATTAGATAACTCAAAAATTAAATTTATTGATTATAAGTATAATAGTTAGGTGACAACAGATAAAATAATATATTTAACTTACTACAGTAATAAATAAATATTTAAATTATTAAGTACTAACAATAGATTAAAAATATAATGCTCCAGTTCCACTTATCAAAGTTAAGAACAATCTAAAATATTTGATAGAAATTAGTCTGTTAAAATATATAAGCAAATAAAACATACAAATTATTTTAGCATAAATAGGTATTTACCAATTGTTTGATATAACCACTGAACTGTCATAAACAGTTTGAAAGGTTTTAGACTGATTCAATTATTTTCATTGAATATTTATTTTTATTATTGTGAAATAAGGATAGCAAAATATTCATAATTTAAAAATAAATGAAGACAAATTATAATTCAAGCATTAAAATTAATATACCTAACTATTTTAGAATACTGAACAATAATTATATTGATTTAGTGCCAGGTAATTTATTCAATATTTACTAACTATATAGTATAATGACTATAATATCAGGAGCAACCCCCCTCCTCAAGTTGTATTGTAGTCTTCACTTATTTCTACAAAGAAACATAAAACCGTGAAAGTGTGACGCACAATTTTATGTTACATTAATTTTCTGTATGGGTTGATAGAGAAAAACTAATATTATACAATTTTTAATAATATTATAACATTATAACTTATGATCTTAAAATGTATAGAGGTTATGGACTATAGATACATAATGGTTAATATTTAAAGTTAGACCAATATTTAGTAGTACTTTTAATGAAAAATAATGTGGTTTCAAATTATTATGTGTAATTAAAAAATCAAAAAACTTTTTATTGAGTTATTTAAATAAACGTTTTATAATCTCTTTAAAACTTTATAATTGCAATGAATAATGATTTAAGATTTACAATTAACAGAAATATGCCATAGCCAATATTATCACATTATGATAATGCATTATATATTTGTATAATTGTATAATTGTACATTGATCAATTATAAGGAAATTAATATAATTATATAATTGTGATAAAATGAAATATTATAGATTATATGGTTTTATATTTTCATATGGTTCAATAGTTACATGGTTAAAAGCAGTTAAAAAGGATTAAATTACAACCTTTTTTTATAAGTATTTTGAATACATCATATTAATTTTAGTCGATTTCTTTACATAAAGAATAATAAGTAAACGTTAACCCTCTAAAAAAATAATTTGAAAATTTATAAATATTAATATTTTTTCTAACTTCACCTTTCTTGGTGATTTGATAATTTATATTTATGAACTAGTTAAGGCAAAATGTAGAATATAAATCTGTCTTTGGATAATCATATATTGTATCGTATCATTTCATTGATCAGTACAACTGCCAAAACAATACAAACTTATGATACAAATATCTGTCCTAATTCTGGCTTGTATGCATGGGTACGAAATGTATCAAATCTATCATACATACTAATATACTATTGCTCACAAGCACTTGAGTATTGGGGATTATCCTACAGTAAAATGATCAGTACCAAACCCTTTGATAAGGAATAATAAGAAGTTAATTGTACACTCAAAAAGAAATATTCTTTAACGGTATACCATAATTTTATTAACTCCACTGTGTTAGTATGAGTTGATTTGAAGTTTGTTGTCACTCATAAGTCATAGCTTTTCAATACTATATTTTCTGAAGTATAACACACTAAAATGTATTCTTTTTCTTGTTATTGATAACATAGTACAGATTATGTATTCACGTATGTCCAGTGACGCATACAGCTATGCAAGGTACAGTGTCGGGGAAGGAGGGAGGAGGAGATTAAATGGTTATTTCAAATATAAATTGAATTGGTACTATTACATTTCATACAAATATATTATGATTGAAGAAAAACTAATATTATGTATTAAATACTCATTTAAATATGAAGATTTATGAATAACTAGTAAAAATAAGTTAAAAGTTGATTAATAAATAATAATGTATACTGTAAAGTGATAAAAAAAATAATTAAAAGTGAAATAAATCTATGTCATTATTGTTTTTTATACATATATTTACGTCATAACATTTGGACAACTACTCAATTATTCAAACATTATCTATATTATGAAATTAACTATACATTTTCTTTTAGAATAAATATTAATGTATTAACAAGCAAAAATACACAAAAGAAATACTATAAGTAAATAGGTATAACCGTATAAGAGAAAACAGATTATAGTACAAAATATTATGTGATATTAATCTGATGTTTCGACTAATGTAGTGACAAATTCAAACAGAAACATAATCATTTGCCTATTTACGAAAAAACTTTATTGTTAAAAATTATAATTAATGTATGAACAATCTGTAATCTGTAGGTATATATTATTGTTTGGTAAAAAAGCCTGAACATTTTATAAAGAAACCTCATAAGTTGTTAGTATACTTTTTTAAAAATATTAAAGATAAGCAAAGGAACAATTTTTTTTCAAGAATTTGAAGTTCAAATTTGGTCAAAATTAGATGTTAAACAAATAAGAATGATTTTAGTTATTTTGTTGTAATTTAAGAACGTTATAAATGGGTACTTGAAACTTTTATCATATATTAATATATTATTTTATTTATACACAATGATATTTTTAAATTCAATGTTTTCAGCAATAATTAATTCAACCTACCTTGTTACTAAATAGGTACTTATGGTAAAATAAATTACTTTATTACTTATTAGTTATGAGCAATATAAATATACCCAGGGCCAAATCTTAGCTTTTTAACACCCGGGGAAAATTAAAAAAATACGCCTATATCAGGGAGATTATCAGAATTAGTATTTTTTTATTTTACGAAAAATCAAGCACACTCACACAGTATTGTAAGGAACAACATTTACAAAACCTTTTGCAATATACTGGACCAATAATTTATTTAGCAAAAATAATTTAAATGATTTTAACTTAAAAATAAAACATTTAAAATTTTAAACTTATCACGTAATAGTTTTAGAAGCACTTCTTAATGGTGTATTTAGCTTTCTATGGTCAATATTTCTAAGTTTCAGGTTTAGAATAAATAATATTGATAATAATAACATGTATGAATTATTTATTAACGAATCTAAATTAGGTATCCATTGCTTACTTTTAATATAAAAATCTTTATGTAAAAGAACAATATTTAATTTACAACATAACAATATTATACATTTTTCATTTATAATATTTGTTACAACTTGCAATCAAAACTTAATATGTACCTAGGTACAGAAAACATATAATGAAACAAAAATGTGATAATGTACTGAAAATTGTAATATAATAATTATACATAATAAAAAAATTTACTTTACCATGGATTTTAACTTATGGGTTATATGTGTGTACTAAAATATCTACATATTATAAATTTCCAAAATAATAAGAAACCGTTTGTTTATTTGATATGTTGAACTATAAAAATAAATTTGATAAAAAAATAGTATATAATAAAAAAACTAACCCAAGAGAATATAAATTTCCTTTTCAATTATTTTAATATAATATGTAAAGAATTTTCAATCTGACTTGGGCTACATATCAGTAGGATAGTATTTTTGTTTTAATTATTTAATTATATTGTACTTTCTTATTATCAAGTTTATCAAGAAAATTAATAGTTGTATATTTGTATTTAAAAAGCAAACACAAATAACAAATTATATTCCATTTTGTGTTATTTTTCATTTATCTAATGGCCATGTTGATATTTATAAAAAAAATTTAGTATTAAAAGTTCAGTATATTTAAACCTACAAAAATGTAATTTAATAAATAATCCGAAAAACAATTAAATCAGTAGTACCTAAGTAACATTTTATGTAGTACATAATTTTATGTAATACCTATTTGAAAAAATATGTAATTGTTAATTTAAAATTACATAACAATGTATTACAATTTTATTAATAGTGCCATTTTTAAAATAAAGTTTTAAATAACTATATACATAATATATTATATGCAAGAAAACGATGTAATTTACAGTGGCGGTTCTAGCGTATGGACAAGGTGGACAGCTGCCCATACCAAAATTTCTGTTGCCCCTTATTATGGAAGGAGGAGGAAATAAGGAATATTATTCGCAGTTAAAGCCTAATTATCAGTTCGTGTATGGTGTCCGTAGCATGCACACCAGTTTTACTACGCTCCGTCATTTTATCACCATAACATATTTTTCACCTATTTTTCTGCGCCAAAAAGGTTCATTTAGTGTTAAAATGAATATTTAAGTATCAGTTACATCCTATTCATGCAAAACTTGATATTACATCAATATGTGAAGATTTTCTGATCTAAACGTAACGTATTATTATTAATTTTTAATATGGACATTATATGTTTCGTCGTAGCGCTATCCATTATCGTTACGGTCACTCCGTCGTCGTCTATCGCGCGCCGCGCGCGGCGGTCTGTTGAGACTTTGACCCCACCTGCATGCCACAATCCTCTACACTCCCATTCAAGGACAATGATAAAATTAATAATCCTAAATTAAATACTACAAAGACAAACAACGCTAACCCTAATCAACAGTCAATCCAGCTTAATAAAAATAAATCAACTGCTACGAAGATTATTCAAGCCTCTGATGTAATGGATACTTCAAATAATGATAACTCGTCGTCGGGTGGATGGATCTCATCTACGTCAAATAAAAATAAAACCAAAAGAATTCATTCAAATTCTTCAGATTCGAGTTCACCACGATCATCGACAAATAAAAATAAAAAATTATTCTTCTCCACGAATCGGTATGAAGTGCTATCGCAAGATGATCCTCCTTCCGCATCTCCGTCAAACGACAACAACTCAGTTCCTATTCAAAATCCTATTAATGTCACACCAAAAATTCTGCGACCACCTCCAATTTTTGTAAGAGGCCTACACAACTTTCCTGACCTGTGTACTAAGCTTATCGAATTAATCGGAGTAGACAATTTCCATTGCAAATCATCAACAGATCGAGTGAAAATAATGACAACAAACCCAGAATCATACAGATCATTGGTCCGCTTTCTGAAAGAACAAAAAGTAGAATTCCATACTTTTCAACTTAAGGAAGACAAACCATTACGAGTTGTAATTCGAAACCTCCATCCAACCACGCCAACTGAGCTAATTAAATCCGAGCTCGAAATGCGCCTATTCAAAGTTAGGCAAGTCTCAAGTGTTCTCCACAAAGTAAACAAACATCCATTACCGTTATATTTCGTGGACCTCGAACCAACTGATCACTCCAACGACATTTTCAACCTCACTTCATTACTTCATACGCTAATAAAAGTGGAAGAGCCTTAAAAGCCCAAAACTATAAACCAATGTTCAAACTGCCAAGACTACGGGCACACCAAATCCTATTGCGGCTACCCGGCACGCTGTGTCCGCTGTGGTGCCCAACACACGACGTCCGACTGCCCAAACTCCAGAGACACCCCTCCCAAGTGTGCACTTTGTTCCGGAGACCATCCTTCAAACTACAAAGGCTGTTCGATCTACAGGGACCTTCAACGACGCAAAAAACCTAAGCCAAATAATCAAGTAACAAATAATATTAATCCTAAAAATATACATGTACAAGAAACACAACCAGTGAAAGCTTCCTCGACACACCCACCTGCTGCGAATTATACCTACGCCCAAGCTACTGCTAACTCCAACACCAATAACACAGTTCCTCCTCCTCCAGATGTTAATATACTTTTAGCGAGCTTCATGAACGAGTTCAAACAATTAATAAATTCATTAATAACTCTTCTCACTAAAGTAGTCTCAAATCTCTTAGATAAAAAATAATGCCCTCTTCCACAAGAAACTCTATTTTAATTCTCCAATTTAATGCCAACGGTCTTAAAAATCACGCAAACGAATTGCAACTAGTCCTTCAAGAAAAGCGCATAGAAATCGCGCTAATTTCAGAAACTCATTTCACTAAACACTCCTACGTTCCCATTTCCGGATATAATCTTTTGAAATCAGACCATCCAGACAATACAGCCCATGGAGGTGCTGCGATCTATATTAAGTCCTCCTTGCTATATCAGTCACTCTCGAACTTCTGTCAACCTTACTTACAATCATGTGCCATACTTCTATATCTCAATAACATACCAACTACAATAGCAGCTATCTATTCTCCTCCAAGACATAATATGAACATACAAAATTATGTAGACTATTTTAGTACCCTTAGTCATAATTTTATAATAGGAGGTGATTTTAATGCTAAGCATATTAACTGGGACTGTCGTGTAAATAACCCCAGAGGAATGGTACTTTACAATTATACAAATCTGAAAGGTTACAATATTCTAGCTCCACCAAGACCAACATACTGGCCTACTTCCCTACGTAAAAAGCCTGACATACTAGATATCTTTGTCTCCAATACACCATCAAACATATTTCTCACGACTGGAAATCTCCTTGAACCGACCTCGGATCACTCAGTCGTACTTTTAACAGTCAGTGCATCCTCACCAATCCACTCTTCTCCACCCAAACTATTTCAGCCGAATACAGATAGGTGTAGATTTCACGAACTAGTTGATCAAAATATAGACATGAAGGTTAGTCTCAAATCAATTCAAGAAATTGATGATGCAGTAAATAAGTTCACAAATTTAATTCAATCTGCAGCTTGGGAGGCCACACCTACTCAAGCGCAGAGTTTAAACAATTCATTTTCAATTCCAGAACATATTCGCATCCTGATAGCTAACAAGCGAAGAGCTAGGGCCTTGTTTCAACGCTCTCGCCTTCCATCACATAAAAAAAAAACTTTAATAATATGGCTAACTGTCTAAAAAAAATACTAGCTAAACATAAAAACCATCTTCAAGTAAATTACCTTACTAATTTGTCACCAAATAAAAGTCTTTGGGATGCTACTAAAAAGTCCCTAAAAAACGCAGCACCAAACACCCCGTTAATTAAACCAGATGGCAGTCTCGCCTCCTCAGATGCTGAGAAAGCTGAACTACTTAAAATACATCTAGCTGAAACATTTAGCCCTCACACTGAGATACAAACCCCTCAAAATACCAAGTTAGTTAAACAGTATCTAGATAGCCCCCTTCTTCTCTATCTACCCAATAAATCATTTACTCCAAATGATGTTAAATATGCCATACAGAAATACAGTCTTAAGAAATCTCCGGGCTATGGTTTAATCACAGCGGAAGTAGCCATGGTGTCTCCTAAAAAGAGCAATCGTTCTTTTAACAGTCTTATATAATGCTGCACTAAGATTGACATATTTCCCCCTACTTTGGAAATTTTCAATCATCATTCTATTCCATAAACCTAAAAAGCCTCCTGATCTACCTTCTTCCTATCGACCTATAAGCCTCCTGCTCTTCTTTGCTAAAATATTCGAAAGACTTATACTAAACAGAATCCTTCCCTGTATCTACTCTAGTAACGTACTTCCTAATACTCAATTTGGGTTTCGTGCCAATCACTCTACAACTCACCAGCTGCATAGATTAGTTGATGCCATATCCTTTTCACTTGAAAAAAAAAAATACTGTTCTTATGTATTTCTTGATGTGTCGCAAGCATGAACCATTTGATTGTGTCTGGCAACGAAGGCCTTCTCTATAAATTAAAACTTTTTCTCCCACCAACATACTTCTTGCTGATAAAATCATATTTAACCGGCCGTCACTTCCAAGTCAGGTTTGGTTTGTCCGTTTCAAACATAGCAAACATTAATGCAGGAATCCCACAGGGTGGCATACTCTCGCCAATTTTATATAATATATATGCCGCTGATCAACCCACCTCACTAAATACAACTGTAGCTGAGTTCGCGGGTGACAAAGCAATTATAGCGATGCACGAAGATCCAATTTCTGCTTCCCAAAACCTTCAACATCACCTTAACTTACTGTCTGATTGGTACGATAATTGGAGAGTTAAAGTAAATCAATCTAAGTCACTACACACTACCTTTACACTTCGCATTGCTCCCTGTCCTGAAGTTTCCTTAACTGACATACCTATACCATCATCTCAATCTGTTAAGTACCTAGGACTAACTATTGATCGTCGCCTCACCTGGGCGCAACATGTAAGGGAAAAAAAACTCGCATAATCTAAATACACGCATCCGGATGCTCAAAACATTATTAACTAACAAACATACTAAATTAAATATCAAACTGCTTATTTACAAATCCTTAATTAAGCCTATGTGGACATATGGACTCCAACTGTGGGATAATGTCAAAAAATCCAATCTCAACAAAATACAAACCGTTCAAAACAAAATCCTACGCTCCATCATCAATGCTCCTCCTTATGTAACAAATTTTACTCTCCACTCTGACTTAAAAATGAAAACTATACACGAAGAAGCCAAAACGTATTACAAACGTTTTTTCAACAAACTATCTATTCACACAAATCCTCTAATATCCGGTCTAGCCACTCACACGATTCCTGGAAACCCTCCACGACGTCTAAAAAGAAACTGGTGCAGAGATCTGCTTAATGAATAACGGAAAACAAAAAAAAAAAAAATGTATACAATTAAAAAAAAAATAATTAGTTACACAAATACTTAAGCAAAAGGAAGTGCGATCACTGGATGGTTTCTTCCCTCACCCTATTCATGTTTTGTTTTAATATAATGTAGCACATAATCTCATTATGCCTATGGGTATAGATTGTATATTCTCTAATAAAAAAGAAAAAAAAAAAAAAAACCTAATTATAAATCTACTGTTGCCCATACGAAAATGTAGTCCTAGAACCGCGCCTGTAATTTACCATAATTATTATGTCACTAATCGGAGAGTACATTAATCTAAGATGGACTATAAGGCGTGTACACTCCCGCGGACAGTTGCGTACGGGTATTTCCGCGGCACTAAGTACCTATTTCATATATTATGTCCTTTTTCATTTTTAAATCAATGTTATTAGTTATTACTTATCTAGATTAAAAATAAAATTATTTTATTTTATTCGCATACCCAATATTACACATTTCCTGTAAAATATTATTTTGTACCTAATTTTTACTTTTGTTTTAAAGGCAATTTTCAATTTTCAAATTTAAAACCCTAAAAATACGCCCACGAAAATTATACGCCCGGTGATAAATCCCAGACTCCCCCCTCCTCTAGATCCGGCCCTGAATATATCATAAAATATACTTGGTAATTTATCATTGTATTCAAATTAACACATGCATTAAGATTACAGTGACTCATTGAGACGAAGCGAAATACCTACTATACCTGCAACAGTTGAGTAGTTAACTACTTTTCCTACTTTTATTTATATATTTTAGTATTTTACTACCTAAAAAATGATCTATAGTAAAGTACATTGTTTTAGTACTCCCTATATGTCTGGCTATATCTTTATTAGCCGCATCACCAACCGCATCGCAATATACCAATATTTAATAACAAATAAGTATAACATTTGTATTACAAACTATAGTGTTGCGTGTACGATTTCCTCTAGATGTCGTACACTCGTACCCGCAAGTATTGTCTTGGCAATAACATAAAATAATAAAATATTAAAGTATTAACATACTTACATATTCAAATCGATCTTTACACAAACTGGTCATCAAATGAAGAAATCCTAGGGTAGAATACCAAAATAGCCAAAGAGCTACTTTATCCAATGTATAAGCTTTGAGGATTATGAACATAAAAATGAATTTGTAGATAACCCAGTTCCATAAACGTTCCCGAAATTGTACGTGTTCTACTGGTCTTAAGTTACCAAGAACCAGTGACTGTATAACGGCGCCTATCATCACAATGCTACAAATTGCACCATTACAAAGAACCTGAAAAATATTTAAAAATTAATTAATAAAAGCAACCATAAAAACCGGTCGATAAAACTTAAACACACAAATCTAATTTTGAGAAATTGTAATTAGGTATTGTATTAAATATTTAAATGTATTAATTTAAATCGTTATTCACATCGCGTACTAATAACTAAATAGAAAATACAAGTTTTAAAAATATCAGAGTACCAGAAACCAGACCACAGAGTTAATTAAATTGTGATCAGACTACCAAAGATGATATTATAATGAAATATAACACATAAATATTTTTATCGGTTTATAATATATTCAAACAGTTATTAATAGAAATTGATCCTGTCAAATGTATAACAGCTAAATGTTAATAGTAAATTATTATAATATATTATTTCCCTGAACTCGGTAAAATTCTATACGATACGATATTTCAGTGACGGCAATGACTAATAAAAAATAACTATAAATTATAATGGGGGATAGATGATAGTTCTAAGCCGGGCACTAGGTAGTTTAAGATAAAAGACAAAAAAACGGAATGAAATCAATTTATATTAGGTACCTATTTTAATTTTAATTATGCTCTATAACATAATATTATGTTTTTATTTTATAATTTGTTATAAATTATAATAAGTTTAAACAAAACAATTTTAAAAAATAAAAAAAATACGAAAATAGTAATATAAAAATAACTTTTCTAGGTCGACAATAACAAATAACAATTTAATAATAAACACACTCAATCTAGATCTAGTTTATATTATGATAATGAACAACATGAATACTTAATACTAAACTACTAACTTCTATTTTTATAAATATTTAATATTCATATTTATATTTTTACAAGACATAGTTATGAACGGGGTATGAATAAGTGTATTAACTACAAATAATAAATATTTAGTATGTAAGTGTGAAAAATCCTCACCCCAACAATTAACTACAATGTCGTATAATTCAATTGGAAAGAGCTTATTTAAAATACAATATTTCCAACTTGTATTATTACCAGGCCATTTTGTATTGGTTTTACAATACCCTGATATGGCTGATCAGTGGCGTAATTTGTGGCGGGCGGGGGGGCAGTGACGTGGTGAACGGTAATTTCAGAGGCAATTGCCTCTGAGATTTTCCTTAAATAGAGGGGTGGGTGGTAACCGGTAGCTAGTTTTGGGTCCTCATTTAAGTATCAATCTACATATGTATTAATGATTTATTGTTATCTCTCAAAAAGATGAATGACTTATGCTTATGATAGTAACCTTTGATACTAACTAGTAAATGTAAGAAGGCTATTTGTATTGAGATCAAAATGCAATTGTAATGTAATGTTATTGTTAGCGAGCTGTTTTTTTCTTCAGTTTTATTTTGGACAGGTCAAAAACTGAAATGACGCCCCTGTGGCTGATGGTCGGATAATAATACTATCATAGACATATTAATACATTTATTAATATGTCTATGGACAAAATATATTAATACCTATTAATAAATTTATTAATATGTTTAATGTTTATGGATAATATATACCTAACCTAACCTAATATGTATGTCAGGCGACGGGCGTAAACAGTCGGGAAAGCAATTATTATAGCTATTTATACTCCTGCGGAGCAATTAATGAATATTTTTAAAGTAATGTAGCTAAATAGTAAATACCCTGACCGTCCACCCTTAAATGACGCCGCTGGTGTTTGATACAGAGTTAGGGTTAAAATAAAATATTTTCCTGAAAACCGAGCTCTACTCAATTTGTTTTTACCTATCGTATTAAAATTAAAATTATCATACCGTACTATCACTATCTGCAGTCGAGCCGCTGAGGCCCTATTTTTAATTTCATATAAAATGCAAATACATTTTATATTACTAATAAGTAATAATAATATAATATGAAAAAAATCATTGCATTTACTCGTGATTTGTTATCTAATGTCTGATTTTTGCATATTATTTGTTTAATAATGTCAAGGGTATTAATTTGGTTTTTATCGACTAGTGTCTAGTTGACCTTAACAGTTAAAATTACCTCTCTCCTTTAAAAAATTAACGCTTGAGTTCATCAAACTGTGAGTAGTTAAATAATGGATACATAAATTTAATCCGTTATTTAAATGCTGTCATAACAATTAAATAATTTTTTAAATATTTTGTAAGTTTTCTAAATAGGATACTTTGCTATAAATGTATTGTTGTTTGATGATTTATTTATTATTTCGATATACTTTATAATAATAGTATAATTAATGTACAAGTTATATCTTTTATAATAAGGTTATAAAAAAATCAATTTAATATTAACTTTAAAATTAAATAACGAAAACAAACGACGCATGCCCAAAATATACTCATAATTAATTATAAAAAATCAATTTGTTGAAATTGTCATTAAACATTACTAAATTAATACAACAAGCGAATCATCACTAGCCGATATAATATAAAGTGGCCAGTTGTAGATAATATCGTTGGTTATGAATAGTATAGTATTCATAATCTATATGGTAATAGGTAAAATAAATATATGGAGATTTAATTATTTAAAATTTAAAGTCAATAACACAATAAATTAAAACCATTGATACCTCTAGATATAAAAAGAAAAATACATTAATTTATTTTTATTTGTGAGAAAACAAACTATAAATGTATTGAAAGTACACAGAATGATAGGTAGTATCTGTATAATAAATTATTATGAACTGATGATGTGTTATTTGATGTGGTTATATGATGTGTTATCTGCTGTATTATTTAAATAACTATAGTCATAATATTATTGTGATAAATTAAAGTAAAGTAAGATTGAATTCGACGAGTCACACATAAGACAATAATATTGATAATTTTTTAATCGTATAAGATAATCATAGGTAAGTCATAACAAATTTCAAAATTACCCGATGCGAAAATTGTTTTCAATTTCACCATTCCTCTCTATCAACTGCGGATTAATTTTATAATATTTAATGATTAATTTAAAATTCGTGTAGGTTATTAATTATTATTCAAATTCATTTTTCCCAAAATCTAATCTTTAAAAAGTTATAAAAATGGTTTTTGAATTTTGATATTTGAATAACAAATGAACAATGGATTTTATTTTTTAGTTATATTTAGAATAACGATAATATTATAATATAGTTAATCGTTAATCTACAACACATATATGATATATAGGTACTACATTTTTTAATTTCATAAGAAAATGTTCAAGTATTTATAAAATTACAATTTTATAGTCTTTGGATAATGGGAATACTTGACATTTTCAGAACACTTCTTTTGCAATAAAAAATAAAATAATAATACTTAAAAACAATCACACAAAAGACACACACTATTAAAAAAAAATTAAAACTTTAAAAGTTTGTTCAGAATCTAACTAGAATAAAACATTCAAAAATTATAAGTCTATGTTTTATTGTTTCAAAAATGTTATGAATTATGATTATCCTTCATTATATGAAACATTGAAACCAGAGATTAGCAGTCGAATTGTCTCGGTTATCGAATCATTATTTGATATATCCCCTACTCATAGAAACTAAAAAATAAATCTTGTGATATGTTTAAAGTTTAAAGTTTAAACAAAATCAATGTAATTCATGTAAGAACTAGATGCTTCGTCATATTAATTATAAATGCTTTGCTGACAATTTAAATTTTATAAAAATATAAAATCAATGATTTTGAAACAAACGTTTTTTTAAAATCTATCTATACTTTAATATTATAAAGATATGTATGTTTGTAACAAATAAACTCAAAGAATACTAGACCTATCTCAAAAATTCTTTCACCATTAGAATGCAACATTATTTCTGAGTAACATAGCTATATTTATTACTTCGCGGAAGTATTGCGAAAGCATTTCCCGCGGCGCCGTCGGTGCAAAACGAAAAAAAAAAAAAAAAAAAGCTATATTTATTACTAGAAAAAATTAGCGATCCCTAATAAGACTTCAATAATGTCAATATTATTTGCATGTATACATATATCTCGAAAAGTACTCAACGGATGTTAATACGGTTTTCACTAATAGATCGGTTGAGTCACGGGGAAGTTTTAATGTATAATTTGTTTTGGAAAAATGAATGGGTGGTAAAAAATAATAACGAAAAGGTGGGTAAGTGGATGTCTCTCTACTGTACAGTGGGCCATTGTTTAAGGGATGGTATTAAATTTGAATTCAGTGGCATACTATTATTGTATACGAAAAACGATTCTGAGCTGAGACGGTTTGTCAGTGTGGCTATTTTATATTATATTTATATTATTATTACTTATTATTAATACGAATAATACGGTAGCCTTAAGTTGAATTAATATTATAAAATTACAACAAAATAACTAAAAACGTTATTATAATTATTATTTTTGGTTATTTAGTATGTAATTTCATATAATTTGAACATACAATAACTATAAAAAATAAACTGCGAGTTCATATTTTTGAGATTTTTTGGTTACAGAATAATCTACTTGTTTTAAATTTTCAATTCTTAGCTATACAATTTGAACATTTTATCAATTTTTAACTACAAAATAATTTTATCAGATTCGAACTTTAAATGCTTGTAAAAAAAAATGTGCCTGTATGTATATTTAATATTTTTCAACAACTATTATAACAATATATCAGGAGCCTTATACTACATTTTCGCGCTTTTTGGACCAATGAATAACGTTATTGATATTTATAGAAAAAAAAACTAAAAAAATTTAAATTTGAAATTGTCCGTAAACAGCTCAAAACGAGTCAAAATATTTTGAAAATTTTATCAAGTATCTACGGTCATTTTTGAATTACAGCAAAATAAGAAAATCGTTACATGAGAAATCGAGTGAATATCCAATGTTGTAAAAATTTTAATTTCAAACGCTTATAAAAATGTAATTTGATTTTCCAGTATAGAGATTTTTTTTTTTGATAAAATTATACAAACTTATGAAGAATTTTATATTCAATTTTCGAATCTTTGTTTTAAAAAGAAAATTTTTATGAATTTCTAACAAAACAATTTGCACCATATATTAGGAACCTTGTATACAATTTTCAAGTTTTTTTACCCAACAAATTAAATTTCAATGACATTCATAGAAAAAAATTAAAAATATTGGAAACTGAAAATGTCCGTAAACAGTTCAAAACAAATCTAAATATTTTGAAAATTGTATCGTGTATAGGTAATGCTAATATAAACATTCAGTGAAAATGTCATATACCTACAGTTATTTATTTTAGAGTACTCTCTAAGTTACTCTCTGTTACTTTAGGGGTTTGCTGAAAACCTATTTTGCGTATATGAATTCCCGTTTTTCCTTAATTTATTTTTTTGTTTTTCCTGGCGCTTTGGAAAACTATTGGGAATTGGACCTCCCAAAAGTACCAACTAGATTCACTTTCCCATCGAACAAGATACCGATTCGACTACTAACCGTGTACACAAAAAAAAACACACATCATTGTAAAACCAATACATTCATCGATCTACTCAGAATCTAAAATATCTATGTATAATATACTAGCTGATCCCGTGCACTTCGTTTCCCGTTAAATGTACCAACTCAAACTAGCTTAGATGACTCAAACTTTGTTTAATTCGTTATTTAATATTTGATGTACCTATGTTGTTCAAAATTTATCTAAACTTTTCTGTTACCTGGAATAAAAATTCTGATTTGGAGTAGTATATTATCAGGTAAGCAATCTACCTGCGATATATATATATATATAATAATGTTTGTCTGCATGTCCTTTATGCATTCCTAAACAGTTGGACGATTTTGATGAATTTTTTTTGTGTAGTTCCCTATATGATTTAGATTCACTGTTAGAGGTGCGCTCAAACAGGGATTTTGAGATTTATGATGGAAATTTTTGTTTATAAATGGTTGCTATTGGTTATAAGAAAAATGATAATTAGTATTTTATTTTCATATTGCTTACCATTGGTTAATCAGGCTTCGAGCAGAATACAGATCAAGCATGCATACTGCATACAATCGAATTTTTCACAATGCCTACATACTTGATAATATGATATAGCATATATCGCACATTGTCCGCGATCCGACGTAGTCGGATAGCCTACTATAGGGTCGCTGAGTTGAATTTACTGCAGCAAGTTACACCCAAAAAAAATTGAACAATCACAATTTTTTTTTTAAATTTGACATTTTTTACGGGCAACGAAGTGTGCATATAAATTTTGTACAAATATATTTATTAAAAATACAAATCTTTGGTCTGGACAACGTCAGGCAGGACAGCTAGTTAAAAATAAAAATGCTAAGGATTTATTTATTAGAATACGGCCAACAAAATCGTAGATTTATTAATAACTGACTGTCGGGCTGCATAGTTACTGACTAAAAGCTTTACCAATAAAAAAGAACGTATGATACTATTTAGTTACAAAGCTCCAAAAATATATATTAATCCGCAAGTAATTGTTATAATATTTTACCTATGGATAAAGATACGTTTTAAGTTTTTCATTAATTTATTCAAGTTTTCGTTTTATATATTATAGGTAGTTCAGTAGTTGATAAGTTCGTCAAATTTATGTAAAACAACACAGGTATTGTTCTATCGTATTATCCATTAGGTACCAACAGGTAACAACTAAACAAATTATAGTTAATACTTAATAGTCCAATAGTTGTGTACCTGACTGGATAACTCTATTAGTTTTAGTAACACAAACCATTTTAATTCGATATTTGATAATTATTAAATGATTCAATTTCAGTGTTATACTTACACACACATTTAACAAATTTAACAAAAACAAATTTTCATTTATGACAAACGATTATCTCATAAGGTTTTATTATACTTATCTATTTTCTTAGGGCCAAATCAAAGTTTTCTCAGCCCACATACATACAGCGTATTACTATAAATACTAAAGTTTACTTTACTCTTCCTAGTTCTTACTATACTTCTTATTATACACAATTTCGACTTCCGGATATATTATAAAATAATAAAATATTCTATATCTAAATTATTAATAAAAAAAATTCCTAACACTTTAAAGAATAATATACTATATAGTTATACAGACCTACATTTTTTTACTTCGACACAACATTTTAACACGACCTTGGTACACAATTATGTACAATATGTATAATAATATAATACGTAGGCACATAAAATTAATTAATCATATTTGAGCATTTCATGTTATAACAAATATGTATTAATATATATTTATTTGAGAAGAGCTAATGGACTTAGGAACTTGACCTAAGTCACGAAATAAATTAAATTTCACTGAATAGGTATCACTATTCAGTATTCTAGATATTATAACTTATAACTATTATAATATTCTTCCCGAATAATGAACATAAATAATTCACATCATGTTTTAGATAACAGTAGATTTGTTATTTACCATTATTGTTATTAAATTTAATAAATAATTAACATTATATTATAATTTTTATCATGTAAAATGGATTTTATTTTTTTACAGATTTACCTACAATTAAAAATTTTTAAAATATGAAAAATAATACTTTTTCATATCAAAACAAAATAATTTTTTGTAAATAAAATATGTCTAATCAAATTAATCTAAGTAAACATGTTATTACTTTAACATCCAAGTATTTCATACATTATAGCATTAAACATTTTCATGTAATGTAAGATAACTAAAATACCTATACATCAATTGAATCGCTTTTTGTTAAAAGGGCATTTGTTTCAAGCTTTCAACAGATAAACTTTTGGGAAATGATAAAAAACTACATAAATTCCAAAATATTGTGATTACGTAAAAAAAAAGTTGTATGTGCGTTATTTTCATAGTGCTCAATATTTATACCAAATGTCGATACTGTAAAAATATTTAATTAAAGTTCAAAAGTGCTGCACAAGTGCCCTTTTAACAAAAATCAGAAAAAAAGTATATAAATAATTACAAGTAATTTTAGTTTTGGTTTATTTTACATTAAAATACTACACATTATTGTAAATATAGCTAGCAACGATACTTTTGCTTATAATGTCAAGATAATAGTCTTTATGTTCATCTGGTATATAGTCCAATGTCTTCTGAATGTCTTTAAGTTTAGCTGGAATCATTGGGACTCCAATATCTGTGTACAGTAGGTCTTGAGGAAGTTGGATTGGAGTTCGAGTTGAATTGGCCAAACAGAATGTGTTTACAACGAGACCGTTGATACAAGACATTACTTTACAAACACCTTAGGCAGCTGTGTCATGCTCGAAATGGTAATACGAGCTTATTCCAAAACTAGTCTGTTGTTGTTTTGGTTTCCTTTTAGTCTCTTGTGAAATAGGACTTCTTTTGTAGTACTTCCCCCACCATGAAATCTAAAATAATTTTCTTATCTACCTCTACCACTATAAACTTTCGATCCACACTACTCTTGATGATTAGTTCCGTAAGCTCTCTAATGGTGTACAAGCGATTGCATTTTCTTAAAGACCTTTTAATTATAGCAAAATCTCTTTCACATGGTGAATAACTGTGGCCAACTACAGGGGAAAAATTGTTTTACTTTTTTGAAACGACCTGTATCTGTCAAAGCCAAAAAGAACCGCGACACTGCATGATTCTTGTTTTGTCCACCACAGTTGTCTGCGTAAGCGTGGACGACTTCGTCATACGTCATAGGTACACTGTCAATATATTTTTTAAAAAAGAACAAACCTCGTCAGGTCCCCTTTTTGCCTGTCCTTCATGATAAATAAATATTGTTGATTTGTTCTGTTTAATGTTTTGGATACAAAAAACATAACCAGTCAATTGACGTAGATAAAAAAGTTCTTGCACAGGAATCTTAGGCAACGGAACATTCATCATATAATCCATAGTAATAGCAAGCACATTTTCATTAACATTATTCTGTTTATCTTCAACTTCTTTTTTTATACACGCATAACACTTCTTAGCCTTACACGTTTAGCTGCATCGTTGAGATGAGGTGATTTAATTTTAACATTTTAGCGACTCACATGTACATGTATCAACCTGTGGTTGACCAAAGCATAAATCAGGGAACTCTTGTCTGAAGTATTGCCAATAGGTGGTATAGCAAGTTTTAGTGATTTCAGGATTTTTATTTTTAAAAAGATTAAACATTTTTCTATAATTAAGCTCGGATGCTAGATACTTAACTTCTTTTCCAGAGTAGTGGCTAATATTTACCGGAAAAGAAGAAATATGCTCACATATTTTGTGTTTTAAATCATCAGGAAGAGTGTAACTGGTATGCCGGAACCTTAATCTTCGAATATTTATTATTGTATTAAAATTTAATTAAATATAAGATTAGGTGTATTATTATCAAAATATTCTTTTTTAACTTATAAGGACGTTACCCATGCATTTGTTGTATTCGTCTTACACACGTACAACATCGTTCAACATTCGTTCACTATAGTTTCAATAGTTTTGATATTAGAGTGAATTGACCTATTATCAAACTAAAAACATATTATTTATGTTCTCTTGGTCAGTTTTTACGATATTTTAATTTTTAATTTAATTATGAGTATTTTAATATTAATTTTTTACATACCCATTTAAAAACCGATCGTTTAATAATCAGCCAATTCACTCTTATATCAAAACTATTAACTAACAGCACACTATTGAAACTAGTGAACGAAAATTTGCCATGTCGTACGTTTGTAAGACGGAGACAACAAACGCAGGAGTAGCGTCCTCTTCATTTATTTAACTATAAACCTAAAAAGTAAAATAAAAAGTAACTATATAACTATATAGTCTATAACTTACTTTTATATTTTTTAACCTCCAAATTGGCAAATATTTTAATTATTTAATTTGTGTTTAAGAAATGTTAAATATTTTTAGTAAAGTCTTGTCCTTACATTTATTATTGAGGTTATTATTTTTGAATAAAAAATTAAAAAACAAAATCGATTTTGTCGAAAACTGGTTCCGAGGATAAACGCAACTTTAAAATATTCCCATTTTCCCACTGTTTCTTATCAATTTTTCCCGATTGTTTAGACATTGTTGTAACTTGTATTCTGTGTTAACAAGTCTTATCCCTGAGAATGACAACTATATCAAATTTGTTAACAGAAAACATCCTAAATATCAAAGATTGAAGCGTTTTTGTTGCACCAAAATATTGTCCAAACGAAAAAAAAAACATACATCATTGTAAAAACAATATAGTATTATTCGTTTCATAATCTAAGACGTGGTATGAAATAATTTCTTACAAAAAAAATTTTAAAAAATCGTGTTAATTTTTGTGTTGATATAATTTTAGTCTTGTAGTAATTAAATATTACATTATCAATTTAAAAAAAAAATATCTAAAACATTAAAACATAACGCCAATACTAACCCATCATCCCTCATTTATATAGACAAAAATAACAACTCATAATTCGTTTGAGTCCCTAAAGTTTTTAAGCCAAGGGGGCTTTCAACTACTTCATCAGCAACAACATACAGTTTATAATATATTGAGTTAAAATTTACGTCCTAAATCAATAATACCTATAATTTTATTTATCAAATATTATTAAAAGGACGCTACACCCGCATGCGTTGTCTCCGTCTTACAAATGCACAACATAACAAAAACTGTTTTGCGCGGTAAAAGTGTACAACTATGCTCCTCCTTCTTTATTTATAGTAGAATTACTAAAATTGTTTAACGCATAGAGAAGAACTTTATCTGTATCGTAGCGTTTTTATTATTTGGATAACATTAGTATAATTAAAGTTATTAGTTTGAGAGAAGTTTTTTTTGTTTTTTTCGTTTAATTATTAAAAACTATAGGTAAGTGTTATAAAAAAAACAAAAACGTTAAGACACAGATTAAGTTCTTCCTTATGTTTATTTTAATTTTAGTAATTCTACTATAAATAAAGAGGGAGCATAGTTGTCCCGCGCAAAACAGTTTTTGCTATGTTATACATTTGAAGGACGGAGACGACGTAGAGGGTGTAGCGTCCTCTCATACGATATTTTGATAAGATGGTGTATTGTTGACACTTGACAGAAGATAAAATTTAGAAACCTTTACGCCCTTTACGTTTCATTTAATATTTGAACTTAGTATTATAATTTATTGACAACAATATAAAATAGACAATTTTAAAATAAAGACTATGGAGTATTGACCAATAGTTAACAACATATTATGCTATTGGTTATTATTATATTATATTTAGAGTTCAAGGTTAAATCAATTTTAAAATCATTTATAGTGATTAATATTACCTATTATAATTACTTCTTTGTTATAGAAGCTAGAAGGTATAATAATATTAATGTGATTTTGTAAAAATAGTGTAAACACATTATGATTGTGCTCTAGCCGCTCTCATTCCGCCAAAAAATTCAGGGGATACATAAATAAACCAGTGAATATATAAATTATATAGTATTGGTTAAATATTAACTATAGGTAGGTAATAAAATTAAATATTAACGTTGGGCTTGACCCGTATATTTTTAAATAAATACCTAAAACAAAATGTTTATGGTATAATATTATAATATATAACTCTATTATACTTATTAAGAAAATTCCTATAGTCCCGAAAATAATTACTCAAATGATTAAAATGATAACAGAAACCGGTTTTATTTATAACATTTATTTATAATAAGGGAGATGATTGTTTTCTATGGTCCTTCTTAGTTATATTGTCGATCACTTCTATTGAGATACGGAACAAAAATAGTTGAGGTCACCCAGTAACCAGAATTCAAGTAAGCTAGTCAAAACATAATATTCAAAACTTATAATTTATTTTTAAATAGAATTAAATAATTATCTTTATTTCCTCAATTTTATATCCTAGTATTAATAATAAGAAGGAAATAAAAATAACCCGTACGTTTTATTTAATGCTTTAATAGAAATACAGAATAATAAAAAATTTAAAGTTAAACTCTATTGGATAGGTATTTAAAAAATAGAAAAATTTTGTTTAAACATTGAAAATAATAAAATATTATTTTAATTTAATATATGACTATAATAATTATTAATCTTATATAATAAAACGCTAATAACGGTATAAGATCCGCTGGGGGCGCTGCCGGCGTTTCGCGTTTCTTCCACGACCGCTTATGCTCTCCGCGCTTTTTCTCGCGTTCGCTATTTTATTTTCTCATTAAATTTCTTATCAAACTCCTTATCAATAAAAA